>NC_056731.1:679518869-679579675 GCF_019279795.1 Protopterus annectens
AAGTTTGAACTAGTGCAGCAGCCATGGTGATGGAGTGATGGGGGCAGGAGTGTAAATTAGTGCAATGATCAGAAAGAGAGGTTTAGTTTTAGGGATCAGGAGGGGAATATTAGATTTAGGGAACAGGAAGGAAGTTTTTCATTTAGGGAGCAAGACTGGAATTTTAGGTTTAGGGAGCGGGAAGGGAGTCTAAGGGTTAGGGAGCAAAAGAGGAAGTCATAGGGTTAGGGAGTGGGAGGGGAATTTTAGTATTATGGATGGGGAAATGAGTTTTAGGGTTGGGGATTGAAAAGGGTGTTTTATGGTTAGAGTTATGGTTCTGCTAGGGCTATAGAGTTTTATTGGATACGGTGTTGGCTGGGCTAAGTACTTACGGGAGCAATAGTTAGTGGGACTCAGAGCACTTGCCTTCTCAAGCAAGTGTAGTGAGCAAAAAGCTCATGATCACTTGCAGTACCTTTGGTCAGACTTGTTGATTTTTGTGTTACAAAAGACTATAGTTTACCGTGGTACAGGATGCACCCAACATGTGCAAGAAAACCTCGCAGGCAGAAGCTCTACAGGACAAGCATGGTAGGTCACCAGCTTAACTTATTCTGAACTCACACTTCTTACAGAATAAAATAAGAATTTATTTGTGATAACATTCAGGTTTTACATATTAAAAGAAAAAGCACAGAAGGCTCTTTATCAATTGACTTCAGAATGCCTTTGAAACAGAAAAAAACTGTTTGAAGATGGTCCCATATTATGACATACAATTTACAAGGAAAGATACCAAATGAGACATTATGAGTTTTTTTTTTTTTTTTTTTTTTTGTTAGTATAACTCATTGGAAAGTGTCAGGTACTAAATAACAGTTATCAACTCCAGAATGCAAGGTAAACATACACATGGAATACACAGATCTAGGGAGAACAAATCTTTTACAACTTGTGCAGTACTGGAGATTGTATGATTTACTTCATGAGCACTGAAACACCAGTAATATGTTGAGTAGAGACACCCTTTAATATAAGATATTAATGATATCTTCTCCCTGGATCTTTTATACTCCATTTATCCAATAGTTTTATTTAGGTTCCCACTGTATGTTTGAGAACCATAACTGCAGTCCTCAAAACAACATATATTAATTCCAAAACTGCTGCATTTTAGAATATTATACATGTTCTCCAAGGCACATTGACCTCAGAATTATTTATATATATATATATATATATATATATATATATATATATATCATTTGCGTCCAGTAATAAGCTGAATGGCTTTCAATAAAAGTGTCATTAATGCAGTTCAGATCCAGTACAAGGGAAGATGTTAAACATACAACTGCAACTATACTTTGAAAATACTCTGCAGTATCTTGCCAACTCAGGCATTGTACTTAATACAAATAAAACCAAAGGGAAAGCTTTTATCTCAGTCAACACTCATTCTAGATCAGTTAGCCAAAGTCCATGTCTAGCCAAAAGATGGTATAGGTATCAAGGCTGTGGAAAGGAACTATAATTGGTAATCATGTCATGATCAACCAGCACATCAATGTAATTGTCAAGAAAATAGTAAAATACTAGCCTCTTGTACATAATCAAAACTTTTTAACTGATCTGGCACAAACAGCAGATGTATGTGTTCTCCTTTCCACCTTTCTCTGTGCTGCCACTGCTTTCTAAGTCTCTCAGAACTATAGGGTCTCCCCTTAAAGGAGGCTATTAGCTTAGTGGGACTAGCCCAGCCAGCAAAGGATAAATAAATAAATAAACAAACAAATAAATGAATAGCAATGTTATAGCAAAACTGCAATACTTATAGCCAGCTCCTAAACTGAACTCACCACTACCTCACTTTCAGACACAAAGGTAGGTTTGAATTATCTAGCAATAATGAGACTAAGTACTGCTTACAAAACCTTAAAGCATCCCGACACCTTCTCACCTTCTCAGTCCTTATCGATCTGCATACACCATGTGACACCCATGCACTGGGCCAGCAATCAAGGAGCCTCAATCCTCACCACTAACACCAGTGAGGGGTGTCCATATAGGGAAAGGATAATAAATACACACACAGTAAAGTACAATTTCCATTAAGAGCTCACAGATATCAGAGTCAGTCTGGGGCTGGTTTCAACCTTTCTCTCCAGGTCCCCAATAAGACTCCCCACTAGCAGAGCTATAGAGTCCAGATCTCAGTTTAGTGGGCAAGCTAAAACCTCTAGCAGCCTCTCTGTCCAACCAGTGCTTCGTGTCCCTGCCCAAGTAGCTGACACATACATACTTTGAGATAAGAGTTTTATACAACCACACAGACACTCCTGGGGAAGGCTGGCACAGGTTCTCCAGCTGTGCCCCTTTTACCCAGACTATATGGTAGTACCACTTGCCATCACCCACTAATATTTATCAGCTACTAACAAGGCCCTTAACAAAGGGTGTTCAATTATTACTGTGCAATATTATTGTCCAAATGGTAAGTGCAACTGAACAGTCAAGCCTTATTGGAGTGGCTTGGCCAGCATCACTATATACATACAATGTACTCCCTTGTAATGTCTTTCAGCTTTTCCTGGTTAGGGGGTCATCACAGCAGAACTCCGGTCCACTAATGATTGGCAGTGGATTTTTTACGGTGCTGAGTTGCCAGCCTGACGCCCAACCTTCAAAGAAGGCACACCCATTCATGCTCGCACCTACCTGCATGTCTTTAACGTCGCTCGACTGCGGGGAAGACATGCAGACTCCACACAGAAGGTGCTCCAGCCGAGAATCGAATGGGAGAAACTCTTGCTGTGAGGCGACAATGCTAACAGCTGCACCACCGCAGTTTAGAGCTTAAATTATCTCTACACAAAACAGCCACAGTTGAAAGGTTTACCAAGATTTAATAATAAATAATAAAGACACAAGGCAATACTTCTTACTACACAGTGCTAGTCAAGAGTTCAGAGATCACAGAGAAATGCTTAAAATAATACAGTAGAAAAGTTCTGACATCAATACAAAAAAAAAACTAATCTAATCTTCCTAGTTCCTAGCTATATCTAAGAGAAAACACAGTTCTAAAATAAACTTACATATAGAACACAGGCAGAGTGCTGGTGAGTTGTATTTTCTCAAGACAAATGCTAAATGCCCTCATTCTTTCTGTTCTTATAATGATAACATAGTACCACTGATTCATTTCAGATTACATCATTTCTTTCTGGTTCCCAGGCTAACAGTAATTCAGAGGTTAATAGCCCTTTTGATCTTGCAGCTGGTCAGGAAACTCAGAGGTTAATAGCCCTTTTGATCTTGCAGCTGGTCAGGAAGCCAGAGCAATAAAATAAATTATACATGTAAATTCTATCCATTAACTCTGACCTCAAAACAATAAGCAGAATGCCCCCCTCTAGACATCTCAGTTCCGAGTTTTAGATCAAAGAATTTCACAATGCTTGACTTATCAGCTTTCTTACAGCAGAATGCACTGTTACATTTTTTTCAGTTCAACATCCACTACAGTCTTTTCACATTTAAGGGAACAAGCCTGTGGTTTACATTAATATTTACAAATGACAGAATTATCTAGAAAATAATTAATTAAAAATGACCATCTCAAAAAACTCCAGCTTTACTCTGTTGAGTATTGCCTACTCCAAGGTGATTTCTGCCTAACATATAAAACTATGTCAAACCCAGAGCTGTTGGACATGCTACACATAAAGAAATCCCAATCCCTCCAAGCTACATGCTCTAGGGACCTAAACCTTGTCACCAAAATAAACAGGACATGCTGGAGGGATAGATTCCTGTCCCAGAGACTTCCCATACTCTGGAACAGGCTACCCATCTATGTCAAGCAACGTTCTTCATTAACACTCTTCAAGAAAAATCTTGATGAGTGGATGGGAAATAGGAAATACACCCCGGGGATCACTTCTGTGTCTCTGCCAGACTGATCGACAGTGGCACAGGAAAATAACTTTCTTGGGTGGCATAAGCCAGGGAATCTTGTTGGCTAGGCTTACGTAGGCCCTTGGGCCGATAGCCTAGTGCATATCTATGTACCTAAATTCTATCTAGCTAGGCTGTCAGCCTTCACCTATCTTCACACACCACAATGTACTTTTAGATTCCAATCCTTTTATTTGACTAAACTCATCAAATCCATAAATCAACAAAGTGAATTTCTATTTGTTATGCATGTATTATTCCTATGCAACAGCCTATACAACTAATCAGATAAATCATGAGTACTAACCATTTCAAGAAATACATACAAGCTTACCTGTCCTCAAGGTAGACAAGCAAACATGCTAAAAACATTACATAGCCTTTCACTGTTACTTGAATTGCCTACTGTGAGTGTATAACCACTTCATAGAAATTAAACATTCAGTACATTATCATTCACTCTTAACTTACTGTGCTGAGTACTACTGTATAATTTAACCTTCTCTGTAATGATTTCTTATACTAGGAATTACCCTATTATGCCCTTCTCTACTACCATTCTATTTATTTTATCTTTTGTCACCCACTCATGTACATACTTCGTCATCCATAGTCTACTACCCCCTCTGTTTATGCCTTTTCCAGTCTGTGTGAGCATATACTCATTTCTGTTAAAAGTGTGTTCATTTCTGTTACTAGATCTCCTATTTCTTACTCATATGGTATGCTCTCGCTCAATGTGTATGCAAGTGTGTATATGTGTGTGTGTGTGTGTGTGTATACTTAGTTATTTGCCAGAAAACCACATATTTTGTGTGGAACAGACCAAAATATGAGACAAAAATCTGGACATTCTGCAAAAATGTGGACAGTTGAGAGGTATGAATTTGGATTTTATTCCTCTTGCCTGTAAATATGGCCTTTAACATGTTGGGCTATCAAAGTTATCAAATGTTAATATATATATATATATATGCACAGATATCAATGCTCATAAGCCTACTCTATCTAATTGTGACTCTGCAATTGACAAAGTGAATTTAGTTTGATATGTGGTAGTCCTACATGTGGCGTGCAGTAAAGTGGCAGGTGGAGTCCACTAAATGAAATACTGAAAATGCTGGCCCATAATACTTTTCTTTAGCAATTTTGTGGAACTACAGGTCATATTAAATGAAGACTCATAAATGAGGTACCTTACAATAATTCCAGATAAAATTTTTAAAATGCTCCTGCTAGGGATGTTAACTGGTCATTCCTCTCAGATGAATAAGTTGCAGAAAATTTTCTTAAAGCAACACTGACTCTATTAACAGCATTCAAAATATAAAGTTCAAAAAAGTGCTACTTCTTAAACAAGACAGAGTAGCATGCAGACATAATGCAAATAAATGCAAATATGGAGAGCTTAACTTAGTCTTAAAGCTCCACGCATTGTAAAGAATTGCAGTCAGTTCTCCAACAACATTTTTAGTCTCATATGTGTATTTGAGGAATGGATTTCAAGAAATTCACCTCTTATGCATTACTTTCAAGAATGATTTCTTGAAGTCCATTTCCTGAACAAGTAACAAACAAGTTACATTCAATAACCTGATTATAATTCTCTATATGGCATATCCAGAAGATAAGCATGACATGCATCATAGGGCTGCAGGGTACCTAGCACTACTTCTTAGGGGTCAGCTAAGCATGACATGCATCATAGGGCTGCAGGGTACCCAGCACTACTTCTCACGGGTCAGCTAAGCATGACATGCATCATAGGGTGGCAGGGTACCTAGCACTACTTCTCAGGGGTCAGATAAGCATGGCATGCATCATAGGGCTGCAGGGTACCTAGCACTACTGCTCAGGGGTCAGCTAAGCATGACATGCATCATAGGGCTGCAGGGTACCTAGCACTACTGCTCAGGGGTCAGCTAAGCATGACATGCATCATAGGGCTGCAGGGTACCTAGCACTACTGCGCAGGGGTCAGCTAAGCATGACATGCATCATAGGGCTGCAGGATACCTAGCACTACTTCTCAGGGGTCAGATAAGCATGACATGCATCATAGGGCTGCAGGGTACCTAGCACTACTTCTCAGGGGTCAGATAAGCATGACATGCATCATAGGGCTGCAGGGTACCTATCACTACTTCTCAGGGGTCAGCTTGTGCAGTGAATGGATTTATATGGATTAAAACTGAATATACTAACCACAGGACTGCTGCTAATATCCATATGGGGCATAGTCAGTCAGTCAGTGTGCAGACCACATGCACATTAAAAAAGGACTCTGGTCAGAAAGCAGCCTATGAAACAACTCTTCTAAGCCTACATGTTATGTACTACCCATGAAAAAGTACCACTCTTGTAAATAAAACTCACAGAATTATTTAGTCTTCAGTGAAATGATGCTACATAATCCTGGTACTCTGTTACCATGCTCCCTCTAAACGGTATGCTAAACAAGCAATAATGCCTGACAAGATGTGTGCTGCTGGGGAAATAACTCAAGCCCAGGGTTGTTATGAGCTTGACACTGCTGATGAACTGTATCTACACCCATTGTTTTGATGTAAAACAGTTTCTCCGCTTAATGTTTGAACTTGCTGTTGCATACATAACTGTTATTTGAGTTGTTACAGTTACTTTACTGAGTGAATACATCCTCAGTTCTCTCATTGTAAGCAAATGAATGAAAAAAAATGATACAGTGCAAGGCATTTCAACTGTCTCCCCCCAATGTCTCTGTACTGTTCCTGATTTTGACACATAATGCTGATCAGTCCCTTGTAGAATGATCAACTTGCTGGTAATCACTTAGGATTAAAATCAGGTAGTTATGCCACATATTACAGTTTCATAATTCTTACTGTTAAGAAAATGTGTGCTGACTGACTACCTGATACAGTTGGACGATGTTTAAATGTGCTGTTTCTCTCTCTCCGTCTCTCTCACATATGCACAGACTCTCATGCACATGCAATCACACACATACACACACATACAAACACACATGCAGGCACGGATGCACACACATTTCTTTTTTTTTAACATTTTCACTTGCTGAATAGCAAAGCAGTCTTTAGCAAGTGTAAAAAAACAGGATCCGATTTCTTTTTTCTGAGCTTCTTGGCCACTTAATATACTGCCGGGAGAGGTAGTCTTTTTTTTTCCTAAGCCTGCATATTAACACCCTGCTGTAGAATATTCATTCTGCAGTCAGGGTGAAGCTGTATAGAAGCCCACTCTCTAAGCAAGGTTTCATGCAGTCTGGTCTTGTCCATGTATGTGTGTACTGATAACTGTGCACTGTTCCAAAGGTGCATCTAGCTTTCCAAACAATGAACAGGCATAGCACTGAAAATTAGTTTTGTCAACTGTACCAAATGTTACCTTTCATTTGCTTCAATTATTTTTGATAGGCACCCTTCTGCTGTCTTTAATTGCTTAGATAATGAAATCTATTTTGGAAACTGTTCATTACATTTATTATGAATTTTCAACATGCATGCATTCTTCCCAGAAGATGAGTACCTTATTATTTGTTCCTATTAAGAAAAAAACATAAACAAAACCAAAATGACAAAAAGGCAAGGATAAACCAGAGTCACAGTAAGCAAGGAGTAAATTAAAACAGGCATTGTAATGTAAGGGTTGAGTTTTAAGTGGAATGATTTATCATTATTGTATGAGCTTTCCTTTGGGATATCCAAGGTTTATAAATAAAGCAACAGTTACATTTGAACAAATTATACATATGTTGTGATGGCAGCTATTTGGATGAGACAGTTTCATTAGGGATTAAGAAATCATAACAAACATTAAAGTAGTATTATACAACCTACCTGTTTTTTAACATTTATCTGCTGACTGTATAAAACAAATGAGGTATCATGATGTCCTAGTATTTCCCCTGTGTCATATACCATTTTCCTACTTTATCTTTCCATCTGGACAGCATATGTTAAAACAGCTGTAAGGGTATGTAATATGTAGTTAAATCTGGTTTCATTTGAATAATATACAGAGGGAATTTGTGTTTCTATCCAGACTTTATCAAGGAATTAAGCAGCAGTTTATGCATCAATCCCTTTGTCACTAGTGCCTGGGCTTGCAGACATGCCACAGGATTTTCTTATGATTATAGGCTATTTTTTGACAAAAAAAGGTTGATTCCCTTGATACCACTGACTAGGATGCACAATAGTCACTCTGTAACAGTTGTAGGTAAGACTACTTTACTAAAGAAACTACAAACATTTTATCCAAGGCCAGTAGTTATCAGTAGTTACCACTGACTCTTCGGTTACTTGCCACACTAAAGCATATTAACCTTAATCCCCTTTAGTAACATTAGCATCTTCCAGTAACAGACTTGCACATGGCACTTGCTGGCAGACACAGCTAATGTTTTTGTTTATGGACCATCCTACAATAGCATGGGAAGTGCAGAGGCAGCCTTTCTTCTAGAAAATGCCAAACTGCATCAAACTAACTGTATAAGGAGAGGTAATAAAACAAGGCAATTCACACTACAAAGGGATGGATTATTCAAAGAGTTGCAAAATGAAAAGATCTAGGTGACAGTATCATAAAACATGCATATATACAGTTATGTTTTACTGTGTGTTATGGCTTTATTTATTAGTATCAAGCCATACAAAATATTAGTATTTCTTCTGTCAGATTATCAGTCTATTTTAGAATAATTTACGTTTTAAGTGGAGCCATCAATGACAGTAAAGGAGAAACACAGAACTCTTTTATCAGTGCCATACAAATTACCTCAGCCCACGTTCTGTATTTTCTGCTTCATATTACATATTCTTTGCGATATGGGTTATTAAATCAATATGTCCTATACAACGATTACATTTCTACTATGTAAATATTTTTATATGTTCCCAGAGATTCTCCAAATCAACAAGGCTGAAATGATAAGAGAATGCCTGTTTGTATTATTCCAAGATGACTTCTATCATTTATAAGGTCTTCAGGGAAAAGTGTGCCGCTCTTCTTAAATAGGTGTGTTGCATTAATACCCTCTGCAGCTAATATTTCAAAGTGATGGATCTCCCTTATTTTTTACCTGATTTTCATCACCAGTGCCTGCCCATCATTAATCCTTTCCACTTCTGTCCATTTGTTCTTAGTCATGCACAGACACACTGTTGGGCACCAACACATACACCCATTCATTCCCTGACAAGCATTAATATGGTGATATCTGTTGGAAGAGGGATGTCGTCCAGACAGACAAAGTGATTACTTCTGCTGTGTGCACTAACCTTTTAGCTACAGTTGTCCTTTACTCTGCTGCAGCAAGAACTGCAACATGAACCCAGTGACGTGTATTATTTTATCCATAATTTATGTTATTCCAGCTATAAAGTCAACCATAACATGGTGATCCTTGTGTTGAGCTGTTTAGGCACATTCTGATGTAATCTCCTAGCTTCTGCTAGAAGCCATTAGTGGTGTGTGATGAGAATGATCTCTCTCCATTATGGTCAGTCAAACTTTGGCCACTCACTCCCTCTTTTCCAAGATAGCTGTTTGAGCTCCCACATCATTATTCAATCATGGGTCATCTGGCTCCTAGTCAAGGCTCCATCCCTCTACACCAAAGAGCTGGAATGAGCTCACTCATTCTTTACCATCAAGCAGTGGTAGTTGGACATTATTTATACCCCCTTTATGTGACTCTTTTCAAAATGATTGATATAATTAATGATTCTAGTACATTACCATGAGTAATATGTGGATAAACACAAACAGTCACTGATTGATCAAAATGAATACAAAAGAAGAATAGACTGTACGTTTTCAGAAACACCCATGCGAGGGCTTCATCCCTACACTCCCTCACTTGCATATACTGAGAGTCCATGTTTGCATGACCATAGAGAAAAGGAAAAAATTAAAAAAACTGAGTCACTGCTAATGCTAGCATTCTATGGAAAACAGCACCCAATAATGAAGAAGGTTTGGACACTGCATCAGAATATATAACAACTCTAGAACATCTGCTCCACAACCATTCATCTCGCCATAGTTATTAGAAAGCACCGCTTAATTTCCACAGAAGCAACAAAAATCATTAAAAACTTTCCAATTGAGAAAATGCCACATGGGATGCCTTATACCTTTGAAATGTTATTCAGTTTGGTTGCCAAGCCTGTGCACGTAAAAACTCATGAGGGCAAATTACATGTTTATTATTTCTGAAGACTGTAAAATTATTGTTCTTTAAATGTTTTTGTAATACTTTGGAACTTTTCACCCCAGGTCTCTTCTGAAAATGAGCATGCACCCAGTTGGATTTTCCTAGTAATTAAATGTGTGTATATATATATATATATATATATATATATATATATATATATATATATATGTGTGTGTGTGTGTGTGTGTGTGTGTGTGTGTGTGTAAATCAGTGATTACATACAAGATCAATCTAGTTCTATCAAAAAGATGCTTCAATAAATTAAATAAATGTAATTTATAAATTAAATAAATTAAGCAATAAATCCAGACATGAGTTTTCTACTTCTTATTGTCCAAAAATGCATGTTGATGCAAAAGGTGTTATTGTATTAACTTTTTTAAGTAAATTAGAATAATATTCAAAATGTGTCCCTCATTTTGAGCCTTTATTCTACTATTATTTTTGGCACTGCACAGAATTCTTCAGCAAAGAAATTGAGTCTTATAGTACCTGGTGTTCAGTCAGTATTTATAAAACTCCCTGAAGATCAGAAGCATTAGCCCCTCTTAAGATCCAAGGTGTCACTGAGATCATTCACTCTGGGTTGCAGATCTCTAGTGCTTACGTTGCTCATGTTCATTACCAGCTTTATCCTAACACAGTCGTAGCAAAGCCCTGTTCAGGTTAAAGAGTTTAATCATGAAATTAATGCATTTTTTTTCTCCTCATGTTTCCCCAGCCAGCAGCAGCTTTTCTGGGACACCTACACAGTCAAGGATGACTAAGGGGTTCCCCTGCATTCACAGGTAATGCAGGATCCTAAAGCTGGCTATTTTATTAGTTTTAGTGGACAGAATGTCCACCAGCAGGATTTAACAAAGCCAGGGGCACTATGCCAGTGTTATAATATTTAATGAAATTCTGAAGCCTGTTACTTTATAAAATACTGTTATTATAACCAGAGAGATCTTTGAATTTCAAAGGAGATATAAATAAATTACTCACCTAGTTTATTAAGTACACAAGATTGCTGTACCAGCTTTTGAAGGTTTAACAGACACTTTACAAAATATCAAGATAAGATAAATTGCTGTGGTTGGAGGGCCCTCAGAGATGGCAGGTGCCTAAAGTCGGATATGTATGGAAGACTGAGAAAAAGTTCAGCTATATATTAAGATTCCTACACACAGTCACACAATACAGTGTGGGCAAGTTTTTACGAAGGTTGTGAAGACTGGAGGAAGGCTGCCTGCCTAGCCAAATAGAATTTGACACATAATTCTATCTATTGTATAAATAAATGTAAAATACAGGCTTGTGTTTTTAAATGAAAGAAAACACTGTAAAATGTGAACTTCAAGATTGTTGCAACATTGCCATCTGCTGTAAGGAAAACCAAGCCAAGCATTTCAAATGTGTCTTTTGAAGCTGAAAAGATCTTATGAATCTCTCTGATGTTTACAAGTCGGTTCCAGTGAGTCTGGATGAAGGTTTCAGGCCCATTGTTTTAAGGTTAAAGTTAAGGGCCAGAATTTATATGTGGAAGGTGATTTATTGCTCTGGTTTCAGCTAGAGTGTATATGTGAAGTGCCTGTTATTGTTGTAGTCTCCTGAACAGGTGTTAGCTTGCTGAATAATGCAGGTTTTGGCCTGGGAACTCCAGACTAAGTGTCAAAAATGATGTAATTTGGGAGAGCCTTAGAGAGCTGTTGGTTAGTGTTTAAAAAGTACTGTTGAGTGATAGACGGGGAAGCATTTTGATCTTGGACATCTAACCTAGCACTGCTTATGCTTTATGTATGTAAGTAAGATTATAGCACTGTGTTTTCTCTTAAGATTAGCTAAAGATTAGAAAGTTAGATTAAGTGTTTTTTTTTTTTGGCATCAGACCTGTCCTACTGTATTATTTTATGTTTCTGTGTGATCTCTGAACTCTTAGATATCTCTGTGGTGTAGTAGTATTGTCTTGTGTTTTAATTATTTATTATTAAATATTTTAAAAACCTTTACCTGTGGCTGGTTTGTGTAGACATAAGCTCTAGAGTACATTGCATATTTATAGAGGTTATTGTAATAGGCCACTCTAAAATAAGCCTTAGACTGAATAGTCACATTACCAATTGGATAATAATATTGCACAGTAATAATTGGACACCCTTTTAAGGGCCTTTTAGTAGCTGATAATATTAGCTGGGTGGTGGCAGGAATTACTATCGTATGGTCTGGGTAATAGGGGCACAGCTGGAGAACCTGTGCCAGCCTTTTCCCAGGAGGGTCTGTGTGGTTGTATAACCTCTTCTCAAAGTGTGTGTTGTATCAGCTACTTGGGCAGGGACACAAAGCACTGATTGGACAGAGAGGGTACTGGAGGTTTTAGCTTGCCCAGCTAGGCTGAGACCTGGACCCTATAGCTGTGCCAGTGGGGAGTCTTATTGGGGACCTGGTGAGCAAGGGAGCGATCATCCCCAGACTGACTGTGATCTATGTGTGCACTTAAGGGAAATTGTACTTTACTGTGTGTATTAGTTATCCTTTCCTCTTCTAGGAGTCACCCTCTCTGGTGTCAGTGGTGAGGACTGAGGCTCTTTGATTGCTGGGCATCACATATGCAGTGGCAGTGGTTGGGATATCCTATCACATATTGGTTTGCTGTAGTGAGTTCCACATCACATACTGATTAGTTGGCAAACACTAATTGGCTTGTAGTGTTGTGGGTAAACCGAATTCCTGTAGCTTATGTACCGTGATCTTTAAAAGTGTTTTGTATTCTAAAACAGCCACGCAGTGTATACTCAGAGTTCAGATCACAATTGTTTTATTTCTTTTGTTAGCTTAGTGTTAGTCAGGGTGAGCAGGCAGCATGTCAGCAGAGGAGTATGGAAAGCTGACAAGGAGTCAGCTGGCGGAGATGTGCCAGGCTAGGGGACTGGTGCATGGAAACCTGACTAAGGCAGACCTGATTTCAGCCTTGGTTACAGCTGCATCAGAAAACAGCAGCCTGGAGGACAATCAGGCTGACAGTGGAGATACAATATCCTTGGAGAATGGACAGCTCAACCTTTCTACAGTGGACTTAAAAATCCAGCTAGAGCTAAAGAGACTTGAGTCAGAGGCCAGGCATATGGAACTAGAAGTAGCTGAGAAAATGAGGAGTCTACAAGCTGAGAAAAATGAATGGCAGAGGAGGCATGAAAGGGAAATGATGACTCTTCACCAGAGTCATGAAGGTAATGGGGAAGGGAGTAACTGGACCCCAGAAGCACAAAAGGTCAGTAAATTTCTTCCACAGTTTAAAGAGGGGGATCATTTTGATAGCTTCATTCATATGTTTGACCGGGTATGTAAACAGTATGAAGTTAATCAAGGGCTCTGGGTATGGTTCCTGACCCCTTTACTCCATGGTAAAGCTGTAACTTCTTTAGCAAAAATGCATGACACTGACTGTTTTGATTATACTGCTGAAAAAAAGACACTTGTTGGAATGTTTTAAGCTAACACCTGAAATGTATAGGAAAAAGTTTTGTGACCATAGACGCAAGGCAGATGAAAATGTATGTGAATATGTTGTTGAACTGAGCACTTATTTTCAGAGCTGAGTGAGTAAATGTCAGGTCACCACTTTTGAAGGGGCTGGCAGACCACGCCCTTAGCACTTTGCTTGAGGACATGAAGATCTAGTTAGCTGATAGACAGTGTGCTTCAGAGGAGTTTGGGAAGAAGAGAGACCTATACCTAGTAAGCAGGGCAGCCCTGTACAGGAAAGGGACCCCCAGTACTGCTCATGGGACTAAAGGAACCCTTGATGGGCAGCATAGACTGCCCCAACAGAATCCACCAATAGCTGGGGAAGCCACTAGTCCAGGTATACATTCAGGAGCTAGGGTTAAATGTTTTGAATGCAACCAGTGGAGCCATGTGACATACAGATGCCTATGGAGGCAAGGTGGGGAACAAAAGGTGAAAGAGCCAGTGGGAAAGACAAACTGCCAACAGTAGGTTGTCTTGAGACAACAGGGGTATGGAACTACCATCCTGCAGATGTCTGGAGAGGGAAGGATTTGGATGAGGCAGTACTATGTATTCATGCAGTTACATGCAGTGAGGCTATGACACAAGCATATGGGTCTGGTAGCCTGGGGAGACCCAGACAGACTGCATACTTGCAGCCAGGACTGCTGAGGAGGTTACTTCAGGGAGTGAGCTATGCTGCAGCAGTGAGACTGAATGTGAGCCACAGCTGCTTGTGGATACTGATGTTCCCTTGGACAGGGTAACTGCAAAGGTAGAGGTGAGTAGTAGTTCCTAGGCTGACAGTGAGGCACCGCTGTCAGAGGATGTCAGACTTCCTGTGGAAAGGGAGCTGGGAAGGGTTACAAGGACACACTTGAGACAGGCTCATCTCTCAGACCCTACATTGCAAGGCCTGAGGCTGGTAGCTAGTGAGGCATCTGATTCTCAAGGGAAGGGGGAATCTGTATACTGGAACAAAGGGTTGCTGTACAGAGAGTGGACCCCTGAAGGAGGGCTAGAAGATGAGAGAGTACAGCAATTGGTAGTGCCTAGAGCATACTGTCTGGCGCTTCTAGCCATAGCCCATAATATTCCCTTTGCAGGTCATATGGGCATAAAACGTACAAATAGGCATATTATGCAAAACTTCTATTGGCCTGGAATTTCCAGAGATGTAACAGGGTACTGCAAGACTTGTGAGCAGTGCCAAAAGGTAGGCAAGGCAGGAGACAAGGTGAGAGCTCCTTTGATGCCCTTGCCTGTGATTGAGGAGCCATTTCAGAGGGTAGCTATGGATATTGTGGGTCCCCTGAGTACCCCAAGTTCCAATGGGAAAAAGGATATCCTAGTGATTGTAGATTATGCTACACGATACCCAGAGGCAGTGGCTTTGTCCTCCACTGAGGCCAAGAAGGTGGCAAATGCTTTGCTTGAAATTTTCAGCAGGGTAGGTTTCCCAAAGGAAATACTGTCTGACAGAGGTGCCAATTTTATGTCAGACCTGCTGGCTTGTTTGTGGAAGTCCTGTGGAGTGAAGCACATGAAGACAACCCCATACCATCCCCAGACTAATAGTCTTGTTGAGAGGTTAAACTCTACAATCAAGTCCATGCTACAGGCATTTGTAGATCAGTTTAAGAGAGAGTGGGACAAATATTTGCCCCATATGTTGTTTGCTTACAGAGAGGCTCCCCAGGATTCCACAGGTTTTTCACCCCTTGAGTTGCTGTATGGGCATAGGGTGAGGGGACCTCTAGATTTAATTTGAGATGAGTGGGAAGGTGAGTGTGAGTCTCACAAGGACTCTGTTGTGGCATATGCCCTGAACCTCAGGACAAGGCTCAGGGAACTCATGGGCCTGGCCCAGGAGAACCTGGCAGAAGCCCAACAACAGAAAAAGTGTGGTATAACAGGAATGCTCAAGCTAGAGAGTATGCTGTAGGGTAGCAGGTGATGGTTCTCATTCCTGTCAGACACAACAAGTTGCAATCAGCTTGGGAGGGACTCTAAAAGGTGGTAAGAAAGGTAAGTGATGTTATCTACATGGTGGAACTGCTAGGCAGAAGGCAGGGGCACAAATTGTACCATGTTAACATGATGAAATCTTACCATGACAGGGAGACCCTTGTGCTGAGCAGTTGCAGTGGATTGCAGGAGGAGTCAGAGAGAGATCTTGTAACTGATCTCCTCAATGAGGCTCGGGCTGACACCTCGGTGAAAGGGGTAGCAATGTCCCAGCAGCTATCTCCTACTCAGGTTTGAGAAATCTGAGCAGTGTTGCAGGAGTTTGGGGGCATGTTCACTGGGAAACCAGGGAGCACCCACCTGGTGCAGCACCAGGTGGATACAGGACCCCAAAGGCCTATCAAGCAGGCCCCTTATAGGGTGCCTGAGAAAGTCAAACAGTCTCTGAGGGAAGAGGTACAGGAGATGTTGGAATTAGGGGTGATTCAGGAGTCCAATAGTCCCTGGGCCTCCCCAGTGGTACTGGTGCCAAAGAAGGATGGCAGCACCAGGTTCTGTGTGGATTACAGGAAATTAAATAGTCACACAGAGACAGTTGCTTACCCCATGCCTAGAACAGATGAGGCCCTAAAGCAGCTGGGTGGGGCAAAGTATCTTACAACCATTGCTCTTACCAAGGGTTACTGGCAGGTGCCTTTGACTCCCAGTGCTAGAGAGAAGTCAGCCTTTGTGACTCCTTTTGGCTTGTATGAGTTCACAAAGATGCCCTTTGGGATGAAGAATGCCCGAGCGACTTTCCAGAGGCTGGTAAGTCATATCTTAGCAGGAGCAGGAGGGTTTGCCCTTGCTTACATGGATGATATTGCTATCTAGAGCCATTCCTGGGAAGAGCACCTTCAGCATGTCAGGGAGGTGCTGGAAAGTCTACAGAGGGCAGGGTTGACCATTACGCTGAGCAATGTCAGGTGGGTATGGCAGAGGTCTCCTACCTAGGACATAGAGTTGGGAGTGGTAAGATAAGGCCAGAACCTGCCAAAGTGGAAGCCATTCAGGCATGGCCTGCACCTGTTACCAAAAAGCAGGTGAGGGCATTCTTAGGGACAGCAGGGTACTACAGAAAGTTCGTTCCCAATTATAGTACCATAGCTGCTCCCCTCACAGACCTGACAAGGAAGAACAGGCCAGATAAGGTAGTGTGGACCCCAGCATTTGAGCAAGCATTTCAGAAGCTTAAAGAAGCTTTGGGGGGACCCCCTGTGTTAGCCAGTCCAGACAGATGCTTCAAACTATGGGGTGGGGGCTGTACTTAGAAAGATTTCTTCTGAGGGAGAAGAGCACCCAGTGGTTTATCTCAGCCATAAGCTCCAACCCAGGAAGGAATGCTATGCAGCAGTAGAAAAAGAATGTCTAGCCATAGTGGGCACTGCAAAAACTTCAGCCTTATCTGTATGGAAGGAAATTCACTGTGATGACAGATCACAACCCTTTAACATGGTTAAACAGGGCCAGCCAGCAAAATGCCAAGTTGCTAAGATGCAGCCTGGGGATGCAAGCACCACCGCAGTGGAAGTAGCAATGCCAATGCAGATGAGCTCTCAAAACAGGGAATGGGGTGAGGTACACCTAGACAGACCTGACACTCTCAAGTGATGTTTCTCAAGGGGCACTTGCTTGAGTTCCCCAAGGGGGGCAGAGATGTGAAGATTGGAGGAAGATGGGCGAAGGCTGCCAGCATAGTCAAATAGAATTTGATACAGAATTCTATCTATTGTATAAATAAATGTAAAATACAGGCTTGTGTTTTTAAATGAAAGAAAACACTGTAAAATGTGAACTTCAAGATTGTTGCAACATTTCCATTTGCTGTAAGGAAAACTGAGCCAAGCATTTCAAATGTGTCTTTTGAAGCTGAAAAGATCTTATAAATCTCATTGATATTTACAAGTCAGCTCCAGTGAGTCTGGATAAAGGTTTCAGGCCCATTGTTTTAAGGTTAAAGTTAAGGGCCAGAATTTACATGCGGAAGGTGCTTTACTGCTCTGGTTTCAGCTAGAGTGGATATGTGAAATGCCTTTTATTGTTGTAGTCTCCTGAGTAGGTGTTAGCTTGCTAAATAATGCAGTTTGTGGCCTGGGAACTCCAGACTAAGTGTCAAAAATGATGTAATTTGGGAGGGCCTTTGAGAGCTGTTGGTTAGTATTTAAAAACTATTGTTAAGTAAGAGACTGGGAAGCATTTTTATCTTGGACATCTAACCCAGCACTGCTTATGCTTTATGTATGTAAGTAAGACTATAGCACTGTGTTTTCTCTTACGATTAGCTAAATATTAGAAAGTTAGATTAAGTGTTTTTCTTTGACATCAGTCCTGTCCTACTGTATTATTTTAAGTTTCTGTGTGATCTCTGAACTCTTAGATATCTTTGTGGTGTAGTAGTATTGTCTTGTGTTTTAATTATTTATTATTAAATATTTTAAAAACCTTTACCTGTGGCTGGTTTGTGTAGAGATAAGCTCTAGAGTACATTGCATATTTACAGAGGTTATTGTAATAGGCCACTCTAAAATAAGCCTTAAACTGAATAGTCACATTACCAATTAGATAATAATATTGCACAGTAATAATTGGACACCCTTTTAAGGGCCTTTTAGTAGCTGATAATATTAACTGGGTGGTGGCAGGAATTACTACCGTATAGTCCGGGTAATAGGGGCACAGCTGGAGAACCTGTGTCAGCCTTTTCCCAGGAGGGTCTGTGTGGTTGTATAACCTCTTCTCAAAGTGTGTGTGTGTATTGTGTTAGCTACTTGGGCAGGGACATGAAGCACTGGTTGGACAGAGCGGGTACAGGAGGTTTTAGCTTGCCCAGCTAGGCTGAGACCTGGACCCTATAGCTGTGTCAGTGGGGAGTCTTATTGGGGACCTGGTGAGCAAAGGAGCAATCAGCCCCAGACTGACTGTAATCTCTGTGTGCACTTAAGGGAAATTGTACTTTACTGTCTGTATTAGTTATCCTTTCCTCTTCTAGGAGATTACCTCCCTGGTGTTAGTGGTGAGGAGTGAGGCTCCTTGATTGCTGGGCCAGGGCACGGTAGTCACAAAGGTCAGTAAACCATTTTATCTCATGGTGGGGTCGGAATACACTCAGGCAAGAAAGATGTTATTCTTTCACTTTAATATTCACTAGTAATGCCACAATGGGGAACTTTGTAATTTTATGATGCAGTTGCATAAAAGGAACACCAGGACAGTGGAAAGCATACAGAGAGTAGCAATTTACCTCTCACCCTCTTAGAGCAAGAATTCTGGACAAAAACAAAAATAATGGAAGGACGGAGGTCCATAGTCAGGAGCAGATTTTAAATATTGCCCTTATAAAACTTAGAATGCTGTTAGAGCAACAAGCTTTGCATTAGCATACATTTTATGCAGGATATCAAGTCTAAAACGCATATAGTTATCATTATTTAGTGACTGCAATCCTCACAGATTTGCCAGGAAATCACAAATTTTATAAAGAAAGTCTGGACATTCTGCAAAATTGTGACCATTTGAGAGGTTGGGAAGGGGCAAAGATAATGACTGTGTGGGGGTCATCTGAAGTATGAAGAAATGCACCTTAAAATAAAAAGAGAATGAGGAGTACAATACAAACAGGTCGGACAATGGAATTAAGACAGACTGACATAACGGGGAGTAGAGTTATTAAATGAAAAGTGGAAAAATGTAAGCTTGACATAAGAAGGAATAGATTTTTTTTTCACACAGATGGATATAACACGTTGCAGACATTTACTAGAAGACTTGATGGCTTATAGCCTTAGGATGAGTACTGGCTGGACAGAGGTGAGAAATGGAAGAAACAGATACATAAGAGCTGCAGAGACTAACGGTCTTCCATTGGTTTGTTTGCTAGTGTGTGTGTGGAAATGTACATAAAGGACTCTTGTCAGGTACCATTTCTCAAACCCGTATGAGAAAAAACTGTGATCAGATTTGGGATTTGCTGAATATTAAACTAATAAAAAAAGGAGAGAGTGTAGGGGAGGGCCAAGCCATTGGAGCCCCAGGAAAAGCATTTTTTAATAAGGCTATCAAATGGAAAGGGTGGTAAAAACTGCCTAATACTGGGATGCAAGAAGCTGTGTTTCATTTTTCAGGCAAAGTTTAGTTAACTGCACCTTCATACTTTGCATGAACTATGCTTTATTTTTTAGTTGATAGAAGCTCTCACAATTCTTGATGCATTTTGTATCTACGATTCAGCTATAGATATGCTAGCACAAAAGTCTTCCAAAAATCCTTAAAATCTTTAATGAAGAATAACATATTAATTTCACTGTAGTTTCTCTAAGCCTTTTTCAATAAAGAATGAGTTTATTTCCATTTGTATAGTTTTCGTTAAATGATCTATGGAACAATCAGCTCCTGTGAAAGGCCTGTTTCATGGAGGTAAGAAAAGCAATGTCTTGCAAGTGTGCTGCATATAAAATGATATGGAGCTGTGTACCAGGCTTGCATTCTACCACGGTTTTCTGTCCCTGCTTAACTGCACAGCTTCCCATCCCCCAAGGCTAACAACCAGCTGATGTTTGAAGGTCCTCAGACACAGCAATCCATCACAAATGTGTCTTAAACTGCTTGTTGAGCAAACAAGTGCTCTGTTTACAAAGGAATGATAAATGGATGGGTTGGCAGAACCTGTACTATCCATGTGATAGAGCACAGCAAACAAAGAGTGCTGTGTCACTGTAGCAGTGAAGGCTGCAAAATCAAAAGGGCACTCAGATACAGTAACACCCCACCACCACAACCACATTTTGGCCATTCAAATAAGAGCAGAATGACACTGTATTCCCTCTGAGTTGGCCAATGAGGTCAGCCTACACTAGTTGTTATGTTTTACGGTCCAGACCACACAACAGTAGTAGCTACTCCATATGCAGCATGTCATGAATAGATTTTCACACAGCAGAATTAAAGAAAAAAAACGTTAATTATCTAGAAATAATTCTTCCAATATTTCAAAGATCAGGCCAATAAAGCCAAACCCCTCTAGCTGTGGATATGCTGGTTTCTGCATTTTAGTGACCTCATCAGTACAGCAGAAGTGGACACCTTAATGTTTATGGGCATCTGATGGGTTTAAAGCCCTGTGTTTCTAAAGTACTGCCAGACAATCCACTTCTGTTGTAGTGATGTGGTCATTAAGAAGGCCAAAACGTGCATGTCCACAGGTAGTGGGGTTTAGCTTTACTGGCCTGAATGTACCTATAAAGACATAAAGAGTAAACAGTCATAGGCATCAGAAGCCATGTAGCTGATTTCCTTAAGGATTCATTTGCATATATTCCGTGGGCCTTCATTACATAATTTATAAGGTATCACACAGTGAAAAACTGTAGCCTGGCTGGGATTTCCATGCAGTTTATATATCTATATTTATATATATGTATATATCTATACATATATATATATATATATATATATATATATATATATGTATGTATATGTATATATCTCACAAACACACACACACACACGCATACACGCATACACGCACACATACATCCACATACATAGATCTATTTATATGTTAATAAAAAGCAAAATACCATTTAGTAATTTAACTGTAAATAGTCTAATGTGCTAATAATGTCTACTGTTGGATGTTCACTGTGTTCTGTTTAAACACGCTATATAAAGCCATGAGAAAGTTACACTGAGTTAATTGTGTGCTCCTATTCAGTAGATAACTGATTTTTCAAATTCTCAATTCCCAGTCAGTAGAGGATTTATTTTTAATGCCTAGTACTTTGTGATCTTTGTCTCTGTAATAAAAGGTGTGTGTGTGTGTTTTTCCTTTTTCATTTCTGCACTCTTTAGGTGCAGGGAATATTTTCTAATCAATACTTTGTCATTTTACATCTGTCCTACTACAGCTACATCTGATTCTGAAAGACTGGAGAATGAAAGAGAAGATAGACCAAGAGACTCTTGCTTTAAAATACCTGTAACAAACACAAAACTTGGCAACATCCACTGCCACTGTAAGCATATAGTGATGAGCAGATAACAATCATAAGGCAAACCAATTCACCAAGATTTAAATTTCTTCACCAAGTGCTACATAGCTAAAATGCCTTATACATACTTGCAGTTTATTCTTCTTAAACATATAATAGGTAAGCAACACCACCTAAAATATACAGATGCTGAACAACAATGAAAAATTCAAAACAAGAAGTATCTCATGTAAGTCTGTGGGCTACTGTGGTTTAAGCAGTGCTCTACCTGTAATTGGGAAGTGGTATGTCATGTTAAGTTCAACTTTCTGAAGTAACAGCTCCCATAACAAAGAAGTGGGAGATGCCACTTGAAGACAGCTTGCATGCCCAACAGTGCTCTGTGCAGTTCACCCCATTTGTACACAGGAAACAACTCACAACCTCATATTTTTTTTCTTTAAGTGCTTTTGTAGAGCAGTCTCACAACCTCATATATATTTTTTTAAGTTTAAGTGCTTTTGTAGAGCAGTCCCATAGTCTGCCATCCATGTAGTTGCAGATGTGCTAATCCATCTATAACAGTCTTTTTACCTGTTGTGCATGCATTATCATGTCCAGCATACAGATGGCATTGGGGGACAGTCATTTCATCTGGCAGAGAGAAATGGTACTCAAGTAGGCTAAATATCTGTATATCAGTTCTCTCATAAAGGTGTACTTGTCAGGATGACCAGCTTCAGCTGTAACTGCCAGTTATGCAAAGCATTCTGCAATTGCTGGATTATACCAGGAATAGGTAATAAAGTTCCATTAACATATATTGTTTGAAAATCTTATTACAATCTCCTGGTGCAGCAAGTATCCCTTAATCTTATGGCACTAGTATAGCATAGCATCATGTAGTGTTGCAAGTACTCTACTCTCCAGTGAGTGTGCATGACACAGCGTGTATGTATGTGTGTGTTTAGCCCAAATTCAGTAATGAGTAGAGCTGCGAGATGTTAGAGGCTCTCTATAATGCTACTCCCTACTTTTTGAATATGAGGGTTAGGTGTAGATAGGGATGGGGCTCATGTTTTTGCAGTCTAGAAAAAGAAAAGAATTGCTGTAGCTTTTAGTTAAAAAAAGTTAGTTTGAAGGTTTGCAAGCTGTCTCATAAGCAATCACTTAACTTGCAGCTTGTAAATCATTAGACTTTATTTAAATGTTCAGTTCTCTTGTACGTTGACACCTGGGGCTTTGACTCGTTTGTCCCAACCTTGATATGTTACTGCTGAATATGATATAGTCAATAACCCTGACCACTTTGGAGAAAGCAGCTCTCTATACAATCTCACTTAGCATTCTTTCACAAAAAGTATGTCTGGACACATTTTAACTATCCCTTCCCCTCTGGAGAGAAGCAAGCAGGTTCACACCTCACCATTCATTTCTTTCCCCTGTGCTAGATGCAACAGGCATCTAAGCCACTAATTGAATACAGGTAGTCTGGGCTGCAATCAGGCCTTTACTCCCCTCTGCTAACAAGAGTGGGTTACTTCAGGTTTGAAAGCAATTGACACTGATAAACAGAATGGGTGAGTGGCTTTGTGTGTGTGTGTGTGTGTGTGTGTGTGTGTGTGTGTGTGTGTGTGTGTGTGTGTGTGTGTGTGTAATAATATAATAAGTAATACATTACAATGTTGTTTCCCTTACTCACAAAAGAACAGTGCAGAAAATCCCAGCCCCAAAAGAGGAAGTTTCAGTGGGCAAGCAAATTAACTGTTCTCCATTAAAATATGTGGACATGAAACTGTAGCATATTGTCATGGGCAGGATTTATTTCTTTTGATCATGGTCAGCCATGAATGAGTTACCCTTTATGTGAGTCCAAGGGCCTGTCTTTTAAAGCTAGAATACTTCTCATTAAAAAAAAAAAATCACCACTGCTTTTATTTGTAGACAATGTATGCTATTTTCTTCAATTTGTAGAGATACACCCTGTCAAAAGAAAACTCATTCTAGGAGGCAGTCTAAGTTGTATACGAATGGAGCTAAAAGGATTATTTTATGATATTCCTGTGAAAGAAATGAAGATGCAACCCATTTTTGCATTTCAGAATGATTTTTTGCTGAATTTCTATGGTATGTCTATAATACTGTTCCATCTATTACAACCTGCCAGCTTGAAAATGATACATCAAACCTTCATGTATTCATTATTTGTATAGCAACAGCTGTTACATCATCTTTGCAAAAGTACAACCCTAGCACAGTGTATTATTACCTAACTACATACACTGTCCAGAACATTTTACTAGAAGATGTCAAACTGTTTCATAGATGTAACCTAGTTCTGGTAAACATGCTCAATGAGCACACATGGTCATTAGCAAGGGGACAATATCAGATTGCATTACATGTGTATTCTTCAAGCTGTGGATACAAACTTTTTTTCAGGGTGGGGACTGGAATATATATGAGCTTCCAAGACAAATGGTTCTTTCTTTGCTTAGGATAGCATGCTACCCTGCATGAATCTGAAGCACAAGGCTCTGACAGTGCTCAATTAGAATGCATTAATGAAGACTGGAAGAGCCCTCCACCTGATTCTAAAATAGGAATCAAGCTTGCAATGCTGCAACACTTAGGATTTTTCCATTGGAGATGAATGTCCATGTAAAAACCCAAAGCAATGGGCTGTTGCACTTGTCTGAGTGAATTGATAATGAAGGCAGTAATGATGGCTTGTGCATGGGTAGTTGGCAAGAGACTTGCCATTTTCCATGACCATGCTGTACCTTTGCTTATTACAGACCGCACTGGTGGCTACTAATTCCCTACAGCAATGTAACTGTTACTGGTGTATCTTTTGGTCAGCAAAGGCAAGGAGGAATTACTGCAAAGAATTCTGGAGCTGCAGGCTGGGAGTGGCCTAAAACTACTATAATTACAACAACTTCTAGTTTTACTGCCAGTGTAGCTGCCAATCACCAGATTGTACCTACTATGAAGAAAATAACTAGGAAGAATGATCTAGATATCCTCCTTGATAGCATTCAGGTACTGTACTATCACAGACAATTGGGACTGACTAGTGAGGGTGAACTAATTACTCTACTTGGTGACATTTAAGAAATATGCTACCACAGACAACTAGGATTGGGAAAAAATCCTATCACCCCAGCTGATACAAGAGACACTGAAAATATATATGGAGATTAAAGGAATTGATTATATGGACTATGACAGACTTAAGAAAGAAATTTTGGCCAGGCCTTGCAGTAAAACTAGTAAGGGCAAGGATACATGATTTAAAACATATTTTAAACTTTTGGCAAGAGCCTAATAGCAACAGTAAAGTGAAAATGCTAGAAATTTTATCAGCATGCACTATAAAAAATGTGTACTTTTCATATGTACTGCAAACTGATCCTAAGAACTCACATAAATGAGTAATATTTATTAATTACTCAATGTTTAATACTGAATGATCACTCATTACTTAGTGTTTAATACTCAATATCTATTTACAAGTCTAAAACTGCAGTATGAAATTTATCAAGCTCCTATGGAACAAAAAGCTGCCAATAATTTGTATATATATATATATATATATATATATATATATATATATATATGTGTGTGTGTGTGTGTGTGTGTGTGTGTGTGTATACGTGACACCCCAGCACAGGACCAGTGATCAAGGAGCCTCAATCCTCACCACTGGCAACAGTGAATGTTCACTGGGAGGATAGCAAGTACACAGACAGTATCTCCAGATGCAGCTCTCTGCATCAAGTGCAATTTCCCTTAAGGGCACACAAAGACCACAGTCAGTCAGATGCAGGTTTCTCCCTCTTTCCCTAGATCCCCAATAAGACTCCCCACTGGTACAGCTATGGATTTGAGATCTTAGACAAGAGACCAAGCCAAGACCTCGAGCACCCTCTCTGTTCAACCAGTGCTTCATGTCCCCGCCCAAGTAGCTGACACACATAATCTTTGAGGTTTGATTTACACATGCACGCACTTGTGAATGGCTGGTGCAGGTTTACTAGCTAAGCCCCCTTTTGCCCAGACTATAAGGTAGTTATCACTGCCACCAATCAATCCTTATCGGCTACTTTAAGAACCTTAACAAAGGGTGTCCAAACTTACTGTGTAATATTAATATTAACACAAATGGTAGATTGACCAAGAGCAAGGCTATTAGGAGTAACCCACACAGTGTCACCAAATAAACATGCAAGTACTCTCAAAACTTAAAGATCTCTACACAGAACAGCCACAATGAAAGGTTTAAATATATTTAATAATAATAAATAATAAAAGAACAAGATAATACTAAATATATATTCACAATGACATCAGAGTTCAAAACCACAGGAAATATTTAAAACAATACAGGACAGTTTCAAATAAATTAAAAACAACATCTAAACTAAGCTATACTATAATCATGACTGTATCTGACAGAATTACTATAACCTAAGAACTTACTAATAGAGCAAGATAGCTGTGGAAAATGGATCTTCTAGTTGTTGTCAGGTCCAAGACAGAATGCAGAATGATCTGTCTCACTAAGAGACTTCTCAAATTAATATCTAAAATATTACTTCTGGGATAGCTTGCAGAACGACATAATGTCTTATCATCTGACTGCTAAACAGCCACTGATGAAGCTGGCAGTATTTAGCATCTACCTGTAAAAATATACAGACAAGGGCTTCTCATCAGATCTCTGGAAGATGCTAGAAGTCATAAAACAATTGCATTCCTTCCTGCTTTCAAGACTAGTAATTAATTAACCTTAAAGACAAAACAGAAAGTTTCCTAGTACAGACAGTGTGTCTTTTGATGCACTGAAAACTGAAAGATACCATCTTTTATGGCCTAGCCATAAAGTAATTTAATTTCAGTTGTTTTTCTAAAATTTACTAGAGTGAGGTTAACCTCCTGTATCCCAGTTTCCACTGTTAAAATATATACATTTAAACAGTTACAATTCTGCATGTACACTTCTGTTCTCTTCCAGTAGGGCCCACTGTGGTTACATTTCAGACAGCACTTTGCAAACACCTTTTCAACACACACGTCTGTGCAAGCAGTTTGATATACAAATGCCATACAGTTCTAATACATTTGCAACACAAACATCTTGGATTAATCATTTTGATATTCACCAATGACATATAATTATTTACAAAATTCCAGCTAGCTGGGCTGGCGGTATCTCCTTCCATCACAATACACACATACAACAGCAGCTCTGCATATCTGCTAAGATGTGCAACCAGTTCTGAACAGTGTTTGTATACCGCATAAAATTGCAGGCAGTGGCAGACACAAAAAAGTAGTGGATAAGCATATATTAATAGCAATGAAAGTTGTTGACAACAAGCAGTTTTGTGTAACAGTTCCCATCTACACATAACTTTTTTTCTCGATGATACATATCCAAGGTAAGTTGTTGCATAAATTACAAGTGAATGGTTTCCAGACTAACAGCAAATACATTTGTATAGCTAATGGCGTGTACATATTGCATATGTAGTTAAGGAAGAGATAGTGTATAAATGTCCACAAATAATAGGTATGTAGCCATGTGTTTTGCCAACATATCCAAATATTTCAGAATACTGTGTACATGAATACCATACTGAATATCCCAACACCATACATCACTAATGAACCTCACTATAATTAAATGTTCTAGAACTGCACTACTTCTGATAATTGTCATGTGGCTAGAGTTTATATTGTACAGCACCACTGACCACTAACAAGCATAAGTATTTGCAGACAGCTTCTGATTCCAAAACTATTGGTCAAATTTGAAAGATGTTAGTGGAAGGTGCATATGGACCAGAATGTATTAACTTAGAAAAACAAGTGGAGCTGCATGGAAAACCAGGCTTTACAAATTTGTGTTATCTCCAGCTGTCTTAAATGTCTAACAGTTTAGCACAGATAATTAAGGCTAGGTACTGCTAGCCAGCTTCATCCCCTAGTCTAGGATTTGATTCTCAAAGTCTTTTTTTATTCGCATACTGTGGAATTCTAAGCAAGATACTTGACCAGACAGTGCTTGACAGATGCCTGTACCTATTAGGTTTAGTTGATTAACAAATGTATAAAAAAGTATCTAAGAGTAATTTTGAACAGTATTTGTGTATATAGGTCAGTAGAATACAGTAACATCTAACTGCAGTTTAGCCACTGGTTTACACATACGTGTGTGTGTCTGTGTGTGTGTGTGTGTGTGTGTGTGTGTGTGTGTGTGTGTGTGTGTGTGTGTGAGTAGAGAATACATGTTTGCTCAGCCAATCACATGTATAAGAAATGAAAAAAGAATCTGCTAAATCAGATTTGGGGGACACAGAAAGAAACTAGAAGAACACAAGTACAACTGGCCAAGTGATTCCTAGATTATATGAGAAAAGATCTGAGATGGAGGACCCTGACTGTTGAAGAAGGTAGGAGAGTGATTCTGATTGATGTGATACCCCAAGGCCTAGTAAAATTGAGAAAAAAGCGGTTTATGATGGTGATGATGATGATGTTATTATCATTCCCTCTCTATATAAATATATATATATATATATATATATATATATATATATATATATATATATATATATATATAGACACATACTTATATATACATTTGCACTGTTAATAAGCATGTACAGCATGGGTGAGTGTCATTAGTACTCACATTCTGGGCAACATATGTGTTTGTAACTGTCTGCAATACAGTTCATACATTATTATATATCTAGTGTCATTCAAGGCATCTGTGTGTCTTTTCATATAAATGCACATAGGTCTATCCCTTTAAGCTATGTATGTATATTTATTGGCCTTTAATTTCCTCTTCATTTCTATCACATTGTCAGTGTTGTGGATTTGTGTCAGATACTACAGAAATACTTACCTGCATGCCCCTATCTTTAACTAACACTGATTGTCTTATTTAAAAATATAGATACCTATACCCACAATGTATAGAATTTCAATGCCACCCACACCTCCCCCAGACTTTTCTACTCCAGTCTCCCTTGCCATCAAATATTCATATCCAGGTTCATATTTTCAATTTCTGAAACCACTAGACATTTTCTTGCTCCTATATGATCCCCAAATATGTGCTGGGCACTGCTGCATTGTATTGTATATTAGTTATATTATACCGTCATGGCAAAATGTCAAACCATTTTGTAGATAAAGACTTTTACAAACAGGGACTAAAAATAGAGAAAGATAGTATACGAGCATAAAAACTGCCGAAAATGGCCAGTAGCAATGAAGTTAAACTATTTTGAAATATAATTCATTAGCCGCAGAGACTACTATTTGCATTTCCAGATCATATCTTCGATACAGCAACATCTGTTGTTTGCATTTGAATATTTATAATAGTAGTCCAAGAAAGAAGAGAAAAGCATCCTTAAAATCAGACATAAATAAGTGTTTCTTGATTCCATCTAATTCTGTCAAGTTGCATCTGATTCTGACAGTGACCTTTGACACTGTCCTATAGTGACACATGAATAGATGACAAGACCCATAGAGGATACTATGCAACTAGAAAAGAAAAGTAGACTGTCAGGCTTTAATTCTTTATTCTACACAAAGGGACAATTTAGAGTTTAGAGACAAAGGTGCTAGAAGACTTCTCTTCATGAAAATGTTATGTGAGAATACAAACCTCCATTGAAAATGCAAATTTTACAACAACGGCTAAAGAATATATTCAGGACAATGCACCTAACTCCACTGGTTGGTGACATTACCCATACTCTGTCGAAAGAGCATAGCATAAGTTAAAAAAATCATTCATATTAGCAACTAGAAATGGATAAAAATTAGAAAAAAACAACAATTCAAAAAGTTTCTTAGAAGAAGCATACAAGAGCTATCTAAAAGGACTTAACCAATACACAAAAATGCGCACATATGCATTTACAAACCTCTCTCTATCAATGCATCATGACACATATACAGATATCCCCTGAAAAAACAAAGTTTCAGTACTAGGATAGTGGATCTATAATGCACTCAGACCAAGAAGCCAACAGGCATTAGCTGAGTATCTAAAGATAGTACAGTTAAACTGACTGCAGTACTAACATCTCACACCAACAAGATTAATTAGGATGAAGACAGCAGCTATTAATAAAGTGTAAAAGGAAATGATATGACATCTCTACTGCAGGTCTAGATTTGCAGTAACAAATTTAGTGTGTGTCAGACCTATCCAGTTTCAGACGGAGTCTGAATGAAGTTAATCAAGGCAAGAGTGTAATAAAATATGAGTTCTGAAACTAAAGATGTCTAGATGGTTAAGAAAACTTCATTAGCCCCTGATGAAGTTACATTAGATGCAATTGAATAGACTAGTAAATTAAAATACTCGAACACTGACCTATTCACTTTTCTGATACTTTAAGATTTTGAAGTTCTGTAGTTTCACAGGATGCACTACTGAATGTATACAGAGGCCTACTATTTACTGACTAATATGCATACATATGGCATTCCATGATATTTGCCTTCGCTAAAGCACCCAGCACCTAAAACTACCTTTTAAGAAAAAAAGAGTTTATGGTGTAGATGTCAAAGCACAATGCATATGACCTATCTATATTGTGAGATTTGCAGATGCAGGTTAAAAGGCAACCATGACAGGGGAGCCTGAGCAGATTCAGATACCAAACCTACAAAGGCAGTACTGAGCTATGATGCAGATACCCAAACTACCAAGGCAGTACTAAGCTATGTAGATACCCAAACTACCAAGGCAGTACTGAGCTATGCTGTAGATACCCATACTACCAAGGCAGTACTGAGCTATGCAACAGATACCCAAACTACCAAGGCAGTACTGAGCTATGCTGCAGATACCCTAACTACCAAGGCAGTACTGAGCTATGCTACAGATACCCAAACTACCAAGGCAGTACTAAGCTATGCTGCAGATACCCAAATTACCAAGGCAGTACTGAGCTATGCTGCAGATACCCAAACTACCAAGGCAGTACTGAGCTATGCTGTAGATACCCATACTGCCAAGGCAGTACTGAGCTATGCAACAGATACCCAAACTACCAACGCAGTATTGAGCTTTGCTGCAGATATGTATACTACCAAGGCAGCACTGAGCTATGCTGCAGATGAGGGCCGCATCACAGCAAGATGTTCTCCCATTCGATTCTCACCTGAAGCACCTTCTGTGTGTAGTCTGCATGCCCTCCCCACAGTCATGTGGCATTTAAAGACATGCAGGTAGGTGCGTGCATGAATGGGTGGGCATTCTTTGCAGGTTGGGCACTGGGCTGGCAACATGGCACCATAAAAATCCACTGCCAATCATTAGCGGACCGGAGTTCCACTGTGGCAACCCCTAACTGGGAAAAGCCAAAATACTTTTTACTGAGCTATGCTGCAGATACCCAAACTACCAAGGAAGTACTGAGCTATGATGCAGATACCCAAATTACCAAGGCAGTACTGAGCTATGTTGCAGATACCCAAACTACCAAGGCAATACTGAGATGTGATGCAGATACCCAAATTACTAAGGCAGTACTGAGCTATGATGACTATCTACATCTTTGCCCCTGCACTTTAAGCAGTATTAAAAGGAGATAGGTCAGGACCAAAGAAAGGCATGAAAAAAAAAAACAGACCTGATTTTGTGTTCCCTCAGGAGGAACTGCTGGAGTATTACAGTCTGGCAGATGGTATAGGCGCTTTAGCTCTGACTTGTTAATGAACTGCTTCCTGTGCCACAGGTACTTGGTAAGACTCTCTCCAGTTTCATCTGCCTACTTTGTGACCTTGAGCAAGTCTTTACAAGTGTACTGGTCATGTCCTAAACACATGTTAAGTAACAGACCTTTGGAGTTACATATAACCTCCTTATCATATACAATGAGTAATGAAACAATGTTTGAAGCAAAAGGTGAGTTGCAGTTGCAATTTATTTTGTTGGTAAGGATGACACCTTGAAAATTTTTATCAGAGCTGAAAATCCCTACTATGACATCATGAAAGACTGAACCCACAATGACTCAGTACCTAAATAACTGAATAAACTGCTAAGTACAAAAGAAGAGTCTTTCCTCCAAGAAAGGTAAGTTCTCAACTAGTTCTTGTAAATGGAGTAGCTCACATTCAAATGATAATGATGCAGTAGTAGTGATGTAAGTTATTTTAATTACCCATGACTTTTTTGCATTTGTATGTAAATCTTTGTTCAGTACTTACCATGACATCATTGTGTGGGTATGGTTATAGCGAAAAACTGAGTGACCAGTGAAACTGAAAAGTCAAATAGTACCCTATAAATTTTATTTTTTGCAAAATCACTTACAACTTTACAATGTGCAGTACAACAGGAAAAAATATTCATTGCAAAACAAACTTGCTTCAAAACATGACCAATACACTTGAAGCAAATAGTGCTTTGGAGCATTTGGGAATTTGAGCTAAGCTCCTTATTGGTCTCCTGGTCTGCATGCCTAGTAACTACACATGAACCTATCAAACTAATGAAGGAAACCAGCTCGCTCTTCTCTTAGTAATGCAGCAAATATTGTGTGTTAATTGGTACTGCAGTTTGAGAGTATCTGCCAGTTCACTAATAGTGGAACAGCTGGAAAATGTGCATTTAGGCAATGCTGCTACATTCCATCTTGGCTACTCAAGAGAAAGAAAATCATGATGTTGTTACTGCAAACCTATTGTGTGATTATACATGCACACCTATCAGTAATATATATTATATGCACACACAGACACACACACATATGTATGAGTCTATGTCAGATGATCAACTTTTCGGAAACTCAAATAAAATATCGAAGAGACCATATGATTCAGTTTCCGAAAACTGAAACATGAAAAAAAATCTACCTTTTTTTTATGTTTTTACAAGTCCCTCTGCACCCTCTATACCCCATGCAAATTATATATACCAACTCCAATATTGCACTACAGTGAGGAAAAGTGTAAATTTCCTGATCCTCGCTGTACTTCGATCGCCATTCAAAAGCTTCAAGTTTTCAAAAACTCAGTCATATGGTGTCAACCATAAGGAGTTCGAGTTTCTGAAAACTTGATACACTTGATATATGCATGTGTGTGTGTATGTTTTTTATATATATATATATATATATATATATATATATATATATATATATATATATGGGTTCCATACACTAGATTGAAGTTTCACTAATTCAAAATAGTGCATGGAATGCTCATTGCAGCGAAAGTGCACTTACGCGAAGTTCAGTACAACGAACGGGTGTTGTACTGAACTTCCGTGCAGTACTCACAGACCTTAGGGTTAGGGCACGGGTCATAGTAAGGGGAAAGCCTGTAGGGCTATCCCCTTACCATGACCTGTGCCCTAACCCTAAGGTCTGTGATGACTGCAGCGCAGTGAAGGACATAGCAATGTCCTCCACTTTGGTGCGATAGTCATGGACCTTAGGGTTAGTGCATGGGTTAGGGTAAGGGGATAGCTTTACTAACTATCCCCTTATCCTAACCCCGTGCCCTAACTCTAAGGTCCGTGACTATCGCACCATAGTGGAGGACATATCTTGTTTTTTATGTCCTCCACTGTGCTGCATTGTTTTTGGTGAAGTGCACTTCTGCAAAAGTTCACTTTCGTTAAAGTGAACTTTCGCAGAAGTGAGCCTTCCTATTACAAGTTCAAAGTAGTGAACTTTCGTTCTTGAAATAGGAATCCATATATATATATATATATATATATATATATATATATATATATTTATATACATACATACACACACATAAACACACATGCATGCATACTGTTTGTGTGAGTGTGTGTGTGTGCGTGTGTGCGTGTGTGTGCGTGTGTGTGTGTGTGTGTGTGTGTGCGCGCATGTGTGTGCGCGCACGTGTGTGCATTTATAAAATGAGAAAGGAAAACTAGCAGATTGACACCTACCTATTTATCATATCCGTTTCATGCACAGGAGAAAACTAGTGCAAGCCATCTAGATATCACATTTACACGCTGATCCTGATTGCCTTACTGATGTAAAATGTAACAAAGTGTCACCACCTTGAAAAGTTATTTAGCAGATAAAAAGTAGTAAATACATAAATACTCAAAAAAATAAACAAAAAAAACCACACCAAAATGCAGAAATGCACACCCCAATTCAAGTACATTGACAAGTTTATATTAATAATAATAAAGAAATACAGCAAAACAGGAATCATGATTATTATAGACAATTATGATCGGGTCGCTGACTTGCTTATGTTTTCAAGACATGGATGACAAGAAATTCACCTCGACAGCAAAGCCCTCAAGGTGAATCTTGGCATCCATGTGTAGAAAAAGTACAGTTTTGTACCTACCATAAATGTAGATGTTCGAAGATCCACATTGCTGCAGTCCTTACACTTGGGTAGTCCGCTGTCCTCGGTCGGCCCGAATATCAAAGTATAAGGCTGACATCGGTCAAGGCGCATTTGACTGACATCAGGACGTCAGGGTACAAATGCGCATGACCGACGTCATATCCTCAGTCTTTTCTTGCCCCAGATGTCAGAAGACCCTAAAAATAAAGGTCAAAACCAAAAGACAGCAAACAACCAACCCACCACCCTTGCACTAACTATATGTACAATATATACAAAATACACAATATGTACAACCCAACCCACACAACCACCTCTAACTAGGGGAAGGAGGGAGGGTAAATTGGACTGCAGCAATGTGGATCTTCGAACATCTACATTTATGGTAGGTACAAAACTGTACTATGTTCTTCATCTCACATTGCTGCAGTCCTTACACTTGGGTAGAATCCCAAAGCAGAGGTAAGGGAGGATGGCTAACTACAAGGAAGCAGGAGCTGCCAAGATGCCCTGCAAAACAGCAGTGGGAAAACCAGCCATGGATTTAGAGTAAAGTGGCAGGTGATAATGCCTAGAGAAAGTATGCACTGAACTCCAAGTAGCTGCCTCCAAAATATCCTTGGTTGCCACTCCCCTCAGAAAAGCTGTTGAAGTGGCAGTAGCCCTAGTGGAATGAGGCCTAATCCCAGCTGGAACCTCCTTGCCATGATGGGAATAACAGAAAGCAATGCAAAACCCAATCCACTTAGAAATAGTTTGTTTTGACATAGGCTTGCCCTGAGAACTCAAAGCAAAAGAAACAAACAACTGCTGAGACTGCCTGAACCCTTTAGTTCTGTCCAAATAATATCGCAACTGCCTGTGTACATCTAAAGTGTGCAAAATCTTTTCCCCTTTATTTTGGGGATTTGCATAAAAAGTAGGCAAATGAATAGTTTGGTTTAAAGCCACACTAGAAACCACCTTAGGCATAAAGGAAGGATTAGTACGTAATGATACCCTATCCTTATGGAAAATCAAGAAAGGCTCAACCGCCATAAGGGCCTGCAATTCAGAAACCCTTCTTGCAGAAGTAATTGCCAACAAAAAAGCCGTCTTCCATGACAAATATTTCAACTCAGAAGTAGCTGCAGGCTCAAAAGGTTGTAGAGTGAGTTTCTCCAACACAAAATTGAGATCCCAAGCAGGAGTAGGAGCTCTTCGTGGGGTCTTATATTCTTTGCACCTCTAAGAAATTGCTTGAACAAAGGATGAGAAAACAATGGTGGGTCACAATCATAGTGAGCCGAAATTGCTGCAGCATGAACCTTAATAGAAGAGAAAGACAAACCTTTGTCCAGTAACTCAGTAAGATATTGAAGAGCCACACTCAAATTAGGCTCAGAAACATCAAAATCTTTTGCTGCACTCCAAAATAAAAATCTCTTCCATTTATCTGCGTACACTTTCCTTGTACTAGGCCTTCTAGCTTCCAAAATCACATTCAAAACTTGTTGTGGAAGTTGAGACCCTTTATGGTTCAAAACAGAATATGCCAGGCTGTTAGGTGAAGAGAGTGAAGTTTGACATTGAGCAAATGGCTGTCCTCCTGTGACAATAGGTGTGGAATCAAAGGCAAAGGCCATGGAGGCTTCCGTACCAGACTTCTCAGTAATGGGTACCAGTGCTGTCGAGGCCAATCTGGAGCTATTAAAATCATCCTTGGCTTGTCCTGTCTGACCTTTAGAAGTACCTTTGGGAGGAGAGGCAGAGGTGGAAAGGCATACACATGAAGGTTGCTCCAATTGAAAGAAAGAGCATCCACTTTCCAAGCAGTGGGATGAAACCTTTTTGTGCAAAACTTTGGCAGCTGATGGTTTAGTGGAGAAGCGAACAGATCTATGTCTGGAGTTCCCCATGACACTGTCAATTTCTGAAACACATGAGGATCCAATTTCCACTCGTGGGGATCCATAATTGCCTGCTCAACACATCTGCTAAGGAGTTCTGTGCTCCTGGCAGAAACCTTGCCTGAAGATTGAGTTGTAACTTGAGAGCAGTCTCCCACAAAATCATTGCTTGCCTGCATAGAGGGTAAGAATCGTTCCCCTTGCTTGTTGATGTACCACATGACAGTTGTGTTGTCTGTTAGAATCAACACCTGCCCTGGAAGAAGTAAATCCTTGAAAGCTATTAATGCAAACTGGACTGCTAACATCTCCTTTAGATTGATATGTAGATGCTGTAGTCTGGCAGGCCACTTGTCTTGTATCCACTTTCCATTTAGATGAGCTCCCAAGCTTTGTCTGAGGCATCTGTCGTTAAAATCTGACTCGCCTCTGGCCGGGTCACAGAGAGTCCCTTGTTTAGGTGACATTCCTGAGCCCACCACAAAAATTCCTTTTGAATGCAAGGTATTATTTGAATGACAGTGTCTAGATCCTGGCAGTGCTGTGTCCATACATTTTGAGATACCATTGTAGCTTCCTCATATGCAGTTTGGCATTGGGAAGCACCAGAATACAAGATGCCATGAACCCTAAGGCTTGAAGGACTGTCCTTGCAGTCAGCCCAGACTGATGAGATAGCTGATGGAAGTAAAGGGATAGACTCTTTTGTTTGTCCGGGGTTAAAAAGGCCATCTGGGATGCTGTATTCAGTCTCACACCCAGAAAGCACATGTCTTCAGAGGGTACTAGACTGGACTTTATTTCGTTCACAGAATACCCTAGGCATCTTAGCACTGCTATCACATATTCCAAATGACGAAGAAGCTCTTCCCTTCCTTGAGCCAGAATCAGGCAGTCATCCAAATAAGGATAGATCTGTATTCCTTTCAGCCTGAAGAAAGCTATCACTGGAGCCAGAACTTTGTGAACACTCTGGGCGCAGTAGATAAGCTTCAAAGGGCAATGCAGAGAACTGATAGTGAAAAGTCCCAGCTCGAAAACGCAGATACTTCCTGCAACTTAGTCTGATAGGAACATGAAGGTAAGCCTCCTTGAGATCCAAAGTTACCATCCAATGATCTTTGCCCAGCAGAGGCAAAAGCTGTTGCAACGTCAACATTTTGAACTTGGGAATGTCCAGATAAGTGTTGAGGATAGATAGATCCAAAATTGGTCTCCACGTGTTCCCCTTCTTTGGTACTAGGAACAGGCGAGAATAAAATCCTAGGCCCACTTCTGGCATAGGGACCGGCTGTATGGCCCCTAGTTGAAGTAACAGAGAAATTTGCTTGTGAGCCTCTATTCTTTGTTGAGGAGGAACGTCTTGCATGCCCCTGAACGGAGGCAAGGTATGGAAATAAAACCTGTAACCTTGGTGTATGATATCCAATACCCATTTGTCTTGGGTAATTAAACTCCAATTTTCTTTGAAAAGTGCCAACCTTCCTCCCAAAGGTGCTGCCAGACGAGAAGGCTCTGGCAGCTGAAAAGGTAGGTCATTGGGTCTGTTTACGAAAGGACTGACCCCTGCCCTCACCTGAAGACTGTGCAGGAGAACTCCCTGTTCTAGGCCTGAAAGAGCCCTGAGCTCTGCCCCTACCACGTCTAGATCTACCCCTAGACTGGGAATCATAAGAAGGATACGCCCACCCTTTAGCAGGCCAATTTCTGCTAAACTTTGGAGGCTGAACCTGCAAAAAATCTTTAACAGTCTGCATAGACTTTGCTTTGTCTTCCATTTTCTTTAAAACTGCCTCAACAGGAGGACCAAACAACACGTCAGATTGTAAAGGAGCATCTAAAATCCTTGTTTTAACATGTTCAGACAAATTTTGATCCCTTAGCCAGGCGTGCCTGCGAAGAACTGACCCAGTGGCAGCCACCCTAGACGAGGCCTGTACAGCATCAAAACCACATTGCAAAGAATGCTTACCCACCTGTTCAGAAACATGCACTAAATCTTGCAACTCTTTACAATCAATACCTACTGCCAAAGCATCAACCTTAGACTTTAATTGTGAAAGGAGATAGTTTTGGTATTTCAACATGTGAAACTGGCAATTCAAAGCCCTCATAGCAAGAGTGGAAGAAGTATAAACTTTCTTTCCCCATCTATCCAAGGCCCTAGCCTCTTTGTCTGCAGGAACCGGATTCTTAACAACAGAAGCCTTAACACCTTTAGGCCCCTGGCTAACAGTTTCTGGGTCTGCCCTAGGACTCTTAAAAAGATACTTATGAGCTTCAGGCACCCTGTAATATCTATCCGGCTTAACAGGAGCAGGAGGCAAAGAATCAGGATTAAGGGAAGCCTCTGTAAAAACATCTTCCACTACATCCAAAACAGGAGGTATAGCCAAAGGCCTATGCTGGGGTAAAAACAAAAATTCCCTAAGCCTTTTCCTGGAATCAGAGAAGTCCTGACCTTCCCACTTAAAATGCTCCCTCATGGAATGAAGAGTTTCTGAAAAAGAAAAATCCTCAGAAGGAGAAGCAGAAGGAGTAGAATCATCCACATCAGAATCAGAATAAGGAGAGTACTCCTGCAAGTCTTCAGCCAAAGACTCTGACACATCTGAAGCCTGCTCAAAACCCCCCAGCTCAGGCTCCACCCTAGGCCTCTTATCAGGAGGGGGCATAGAACCCCTAATCAAAGTAATCAAATCTTCTGTCATTTTAAGCATATGCTTCTTGGGCACAGTACCTGAAGAGCTAGGGGTAACACCAACTGAAGCTAAACCTGGCCTGCCCCTGGGAGAAGCCTTAGAAACAGAAGGAGAGGGCCTAGCCACCCTTGGAAGGGAGGGGAGTATAGTAACCTGAGAAGCCCCCTCAGCTTGACTTGCCTCCTGAGAGGCCACATCTTGCAATACTAAAGTCTCACCCTGGGAACACAAAGAAACCTCCGGTGGAGCCACCGGCTCCACCGACACCTCTAAAGAACCGGCGTCCGGTACAGACGGTTCTTCCATCCTAGGCTTAACTGCTTTGTCCTTGCGCTTCTTTGTAGAAGCGGGCGTCGGAGCATCCGACGGCATGTTATAATTGCACCGCTTCCCAGAGACTAACCTTGCACAATCCAATCTCCTCTTTATAGTGCGTTTATTAAATCTAGCACAAGAGCGACAGCCAACAACGTCGTGCTCAGGCCCTAAGCAAGGAATACACAAAGTATGATAATCTCTATGCGGTATCTGTTTCCCACAAGAAATGCAATTATTGACTTTTTCTGACATCCGGTAAATCACTGAGGCAAGAAAAACTAAAATATTCCCAACGGGGTACTTAGCCAACTTTGAACTCGGTCTGAAACTTCGAAATCGAAAAATCTCAGAACGCCAACTGGCACTTGCAATGCTGCTTCTGCATCGGACCATGCGGCAAAAAAGACTGAGGATATGACGTCGGTCATGCGCATTTGTACCCTGACGTCCTGATGTCAGTCAAATGCGCCTTGACCGACGTCAGCCTTATACTTTGATATTCGGGCCGACCGAGGACAGCGGACTACCCAAGTGTAAGGACTGCAGCAATGTGAGATGAAGAACATCATAATTGTAAGCTACTATCAGAGATGTGATCATAATTCTTTGTAACGCGTGGAGATTTGTCTGCTCTATGTACTACTAGCTACAAAAAGAAACAAACAACAGCAACAACAAAAAAAACAGGAAGTGTGCCAGCTGTGAAAGCCATTAACGTATTCCCCATGCAAGGGAAGCATCTCGTTCCCAAATACATTTTTAGTGAGTGTAATGTAGACTACAGGCAGAAAAATGAGCTGAAATTGTGTTTCCAGTTCTGCTGTTGTTATTTACACTCAGATATCAGTTGAATAACACCCTGATTCAGTGCTACTATAGCACCAGATGCAATGTTAACAGCATAGAGGGTGCTTAAGTGTCCTAAATACTGTTAATGTGGGGTCTTGAGCTATAATAGCACTAAACCAGGATGACATTTATCTAATGTTTGAGTGTAATAATGGTGTTCCATGCACTACATACAAATTAGACACATTTTGCAGTAATAAATGCTACATTAACTTATCAAAATTTGTATAAGACATCCAAAAGGTTATATAAATTCATAATGAAAGTGACAGCATAAACTTCGCAATCACAAAATGAAGCAGTGTAGGAAAGGGCAGGAGGTAAATAACATTAAGGAACAAGTAATCTCCACAGGAACAGTAAATTGCAACTCTAATGTAGGAGACAAAATACGCACACACACACACACGCGCGCGCGCACACACACACACACACACACACACACGGGTCGACTTCAGATGATCGAAGCACCACAATATCGAATTACAAAACATTGAGATGGAAACAATGAAACACCAGAACATCGAAGGATGACATTCTCGAACCACAGAACAACGAACCACATAATATGGATGTCAGGTAGTGCACAGTACTATGGAATGGAGATTGCGGTAGAGTGGGGATAGGGAAATTTATCCTTACCCCACTGTACTGCGATCTTGGAGTTGGTATATATAATTTGGGGGGTGTAGGAGTGAAGACCCCACATGGGGGGTGCAGGGGGGCTTGCCCCCCTACAAAACTGTTGTATCAGGTATATGTGATTTTTAGAGTTGGTTTGATGTTCTGTGGTTTGAGCATGTCATCCTTCAACATTCTGGTGTTTCATTTTTTCCATTTCTTGCCACCCCCATAATGCCTTTTTTAGGCAAGGCTCAAAAGACAAACCCACCACCGTAATAAGTACCAGTGACAAAAACTGAGGGTAATGCTGCTCAATGCCAAGAGTTTAAACCTGAAAATGCACTCACTCGAGGCTGTTCCCAAAATGGAGAACATCGCTATTTGTGCAATAACTGAGACCTGGTTCAAGACTCAAGAGAGCACTCCAGCGATTCCAGGCTACAACTCATACCACACATTTTGGCCACAAAACCTGGACCAAAACACCAAAGGAGGAGGCATATCCATATTCATCAAGGATAACCATACCTCCAGACTAGTTGCAAAGTATGATGCCTCAGAGATCATCCAAGTGCAACTGACAATGGGCAAAACTGCAATCCAGATTGTAGCTTGCTACAGATCACCATTCCTGCCCCAAGACCCCCACTCCTTGTTCCTCAAGGTACTGGAAAATATGAGGGCCCAACCAAACACCCTAATACTGGGTGATTTCAATTACCCAAACATCAACTGGGAAAACTACTCAAGCACTAATACCTTTGCTCAATGCTTCCTGAAATATATTAACTCAAATGCCCTGGACCAGCTTATCAACACCCCCACAAGGGGCAACAATATACTAGACCTGGTCATCACCAACATGGGGGACAAGTGTTCCATGCCCGAGGTAAATTCCTCATTGGTTAGATCAGACCACAAACTCATCACCCTCGATATCCACATACAACCCCCCCCCCCCCCCAGGAGACCAAAGTGAAAAACTTCTCCAAAGCAAACTTTATGCTACTTAAGATGGAGGTGGCAAACTTTGTTACTCCCATGCAGAATGAAAATTTGGTTGAATCTGCTGTAGCCTACACAAAAGCACTCTACAAGCACTTACATGAGTGCATGGACCTTGCTATCCCAAACAAAACCAAGACCCATTCCTCCAAAAAAGGAAACCAGTCTGGTGGACCCCAGCCATAAACAAGCTCTATAATAGAAGGAAGAAATATTACAAAAAAGAGTAAAAACCCAGGAATGGAGGAGATCCCTGACCAACATTAGCAAAAAGCTAAGATCCCTTATAAAATCCTCAAAGGTGAGCTTTGAAAGAAAAATCGCAATGGACACCAAAGACAACCACAAAGCATTTTTTAGCTATGTCAAGAACCTAAATGGCAACTCTCAGATCTGCTCTGAGCTACAGCACAACGTTTCAAAATTCACGGAACCAACTGATATCTCCAATATACTGGCAGGCAGGTTCAGTGTCAACTTTACCCCACCCTCACCCCCTAAAGGGCCCATATCTATACCAGAAGATTGTGCTGCCCCCGTAATCACAGACACCCAGGTGAAAATGGCACTTTCGAAAGCAAACAACACAGCATCCATGGGACCAGACAGCATCCCAGACTGCGTGTTACATGAACTCCAAAATGAACTAATCCCTCACCTAAATACCATGTTCAACCGCAGCCTCACCTCAGGCTATGTGGCCTCTAAGTGGTGCATGGCAACAGTTGTCCCGCTTCACAAGGGAGGAGCCACCACTGACCCCGGGAACTATCACCCCATCAGCCTGACGAGCCTCGTCTGCAAGGCCATGGAGCGCATCATCATGGAACTCATAAACAATGACATTGGGAACCTACAAACCCTAGACCCTACCCAGTTTAGTTTTGTAAAGGCAGGTCATGTCTTCTAAACCTGGTTGACTTTTTCGAGACGGTCTCCGAAGCAATCGATGAGGGAAAGGTGGTCCACATGGCATACCTTAGTCTTGCAAAAGCCTTTGATACCATTCCCGACTTGGGAATTATAGACAAACTCACTAACCTAAATATAAACCCCTACATTACAAGATGGGTTGCTAACTGGCTCATGAACAGAACCCATACAGTGAAAATAGGAAATGCTAGGTCCAACTCCAAACCTGTGACAAGTGGAGTACCCCAGGGCTCAGTCGTGGGACCTCTCCTGTTCACTATTTACTTCTCTGAGGTACAAGCAAACACAGAGGGACTATGGCTAACAAAGTTCGCAGATGACTGCAAACTGGGTGCCATAATTGAGACTCCTACTGACATAGATATCCTTCAAAAGGACCTCACTGAAACAGATACATGGTGCCAAAATCATGGCCTCAAGCTAAATGCCAAAAAGTGCATTGTCATCCCCTTCGGTAAAAAACAAGTACCTACAAATTACCACATAGGTGGCAGCTCACTTAACACAGAGAGTGTGATAAGAGACCTAGGGACCCAGGTGGACAGTAAACTCTCCTTCGATAACCACATCACTAAAGTGGTTAGAAAATGCTTCTACATGGCCCACCTTATCACAAAGGGGTTTGCATCTAGAAAAAAGGAAGTTATTGTCCCCCACTACAAAACACTCATTAGACCCATTATTGAGTACAATGCCTCATTCGGGATGTACCTTACTAGACACCTGCAACAACTGGAGAGGCCTCAAAAATACCTCACCAAGAGGATAACAGGCCTAAAACAGAAGCCCTATGCCACCAGGCTAAAAAAACTCCAGCTGTATTCGGTTGCATACCGGCTACTCAGAGGTGATCTCTGCTTGACATACAAGGCTATGTCAAACCCCGAATTGCTGGAAATGCTCCACCTAAGGAAAACTCAACCTACCTGAGCTACACACTCTCGGGACCTTAACCTGACTTCAACAATAAACAGGACTTGTTGGAGGGACAGATTAGTGTCCCAGAGACTCCCCCTGCTCTGGAATAAGGTCCCCATATGTGTGAGGCAGAGCTCCTTATTAGTGCTCTTCAAGAGGAATCTTGATGAGTGGATGGGGAACAGGAAATTCACCCCGGGAATCACTTCTGTGGCCCTGCTCGACAGAGGGCAGGTAACTAAATCACGTGTGAGGTGCAAGCAGAAACATTTTGGCTAGGCTTAATTATGCCCTAGGGCCAGCAGCCTAGTACCTACCTATGAACCTATGAACCTATGTTTAGTAATTCGATATTGTGGTGTTTTGATGGTCGGAAATAGACCCAGACACACACATGCACACACACACACACACACACACACACACACACACACACACACACACACACACACACACACACACAAATACAAATGCAGTAAAAAGAGACTGGCAGGCATTGCTTGACCTTAGAGGTAAATCTGAAGCTACAGCACACCAAAGTAAAGGAATGCAAATACATAACAAAAAGAAACACACAGAAAAGTTACCAAATACCCTATTAAATAAAGACAAAAAAACAAACAATCAGCTAAACTGACTTGAGAAAAAGGTTGGGGTGTGTGGGGCTCATTTCTGTTTATACATTTTTTCATTTGCTTGGAGTTGCTACCAAAATAATCACCTTTGTGTTTATTTTTAGGGTGCAATAATCATACCTTCAGTTAAACCCTTAAAAATCAACTACCAATCATTAGCGGACCGGAGTTCCGCTGTGGCGACCCCTAACGGGGAAAAGCCAAAAGACACAACAACATTTGTGCCTTTCAATTCTTGGAGTTGCCACCAGAATGATTGTTATTTTGAATATTTTTTTCCAGCTGTGTTATTTGGGGGGAAAGTGCATGTGGAGTATTGTGTTGCTGATATACAAGTCTCTGCAAATAGACTCATTCACCTACCACAATTCATCCAAGGTGTTGTGTAGTGTTACCCACTGCTTATTAACCTCGATAGTGTAATACCATACAATAGCTTAACAGACCCATTCCTTAAATGACTGCCCTGAAAATTTTCATTCAAACTTCTACTCAATTAAAAAGTTATACTACTGTACAACAATCGATGAGTTAACAATTGGCAGAGAAACAAATTTACATTAAAACACACAACAAAATAAAACATAACATTATCATACATTAACTAATAATTGTAAAAATCAAAACTGCAAAAAAATACAGATAGTACTGTACGTAAACCTTGGCACTGACTGTACAGCAGTTGAGGAAGCTACAGGTGATGGACATGAAGATCCCCAGAGGGGTGATAGGACGCACACTGTGAGACAAGCAAAGAAATGAGAACATCAGAACAATTACAGAGAAGGGCTAACAGAACAATTACAGTGCTTCAAGCACATATTCAGGAAAGCAGAAGACAATGTCGTGATGAAGATGTCAGATGGACTTTAAGAAGGCTCTAGAAAATGAGGGCATCCAGCAAAGAGGTGGTTGTGTGAAGACCTTCAACAGTTACGCATGAGTATTAAAGAAGGTCGGGAAATAGCTGTGAATTGAAAGTGATGGTGACAGTTGATCTGACATCCTGACCCCATGTAGAAAATGGGGAAAAATGGGGGTTGATGATAATGTTTGATATGTAAAGTTGCCAGCAGTGCATGGATGGGAGAGGTATGTAAAGCACTTATGCACCTCTGACTTTGCTGGTTGCTGTAATGTGTTTTAGGAGACAGTACACTGTAATAAGATGTGCTGATGTCATGTGGCTAAAAATCAGGTGGGTACCTACATGAGACAACCTACAGTAAGATTCTGATCAGTTTTCTGTTGGTACACAGCAAAGGGAAGTCACCACCATTTATCTGAATATCACTCAGGAGTCTTTGTCACATAGCTACAATGGTCCTAATAATATCCGTTAACTAATTTAGAGATCCAACATTGTACTATGGTATACTTTTCATATACTGATACAAAACACATATAGTGTGCAATGAACATTGAAAATATCAATATTCCTGTACACACCCTCTGAAATGGAGCTGCAATTTCTTGTGAAAGTTTGCTTCAAGTATATCATTGCTAGTAGTCTGTGTTTCCCAGGTGTATGGGTAAGAGTTATTTAAAGTACAATAATGTATAGCGATTCTATACCTGCTATGCATTTTCAAGTCAGCTACTTGCTATCAGTATGATGTTTTTAATTGACTGCAAAGATTTCAATAAACAAAATGCCATGCACACAATCTTAGAATAACACAAGTACTTATGACTAATTGGTTAAAAAGTTAACTCTTATATCTGGCCTTTGTAGAATTTCACATCTCCTGATTCTTGCAAATTTCTTGCCTGGCCAGCTTTCACCTCAGATAAAATTCCAAGAATATAGTTTTTTTAACCTAGCTGTAAACATATGCATATATTTCAAAAGCTATACAGGTTATAAAAAATGTTAAAATACTTAAATTACTCAGCACACACTCCATTTCACAATTGTGATATATATATTGATATTTCAACCAGACCTAATGATACTTATACTGAACAAGTAATTAGAGAATATGTTTTTGTTCTTAACTGTTGTTTGTACAATTATATCTCTCTAAGTATGGTAAACAGAGTCTATTTATGAGTGAGACTTTTGTTTATGCAGATGTGATCTACAATATGCTGCAAAGCAGTTTTGTACATCTCACTCCATTTATGAGATATCTGCATAATTATGATGTGTATGCATATTTGTATATTTAATTGATAAATACATGTAAATATCTATATAGCGGTACAGTTAGACACAAGCTATCAGTGCAAAATTTTTCCAGTCATGTATAAGCTTTCGCTTTCACTTGGCATTTGAGATGTTGAGATAAAGAGGAAAAAAGTAGAAAAAAATGTTTACTACTTTGGATACTATACAAATGATCCTCGTAAACTGTGCAATTTTCAGGCAAATCATTAAGGATGGTAGTCACTAAATAATGACAGATATTTAAGATTCAGATGTGATATCCTTTGAAAAATGCATGTGAATTCCAACCCTGTTATTCTTGCAAAAAACTGAGGAATTCAGTCACTAAATAATTAGTGTTTTGGTACCGATTTTTAAGAATAAGGGTGATGTGCAGAGCTGTAGTAACTACAGAGGGATTAAATTGATCAGTCACAGCATGAAGTTATGGGAAAGAGTAGTGGAAGCTAGGTTAAGAAGGGACGTGATGATTAGTGAACAGCAGTATGGTTTCATGCCAGGAAAGAGCACTACAGATGCGATGTTTGCTCCGAGAGTGTTGATGGAGAAGTACAGAGAAGGTCAGAAGGAGTTGCATTGTGTCTTTGTGGACTTAGAGAAAGCATATGACAGGGTGCCTACAGAGGAGTTGTGGTATTGTACGAGGAGGTCGGGAGTGGCAGAGAAGTATGTAAGAGTGGTACAGGATATGTACGAGGGTAGTGTGACAGTGGTAAGTTCTGCAGTGGGAGTGACAGATGCGTTTAAGGTGGAGGTGGGATTACATCAAGGATCAGCTCTGAGCCCTTTCTTATTTGCATTGGTGATGGACAGGTTGACAGATGAGATCAGACAGGAGTCTCCATGGACTATGATGTTTGCAGATGACATTGTGATCTGTAGTGAGAGTAGAGAACAGGTGGAGGAGACTCTGGAGAGGTGGATATATGTTCTAGAGAGAAGAGGAATGAAGGTCAGCAGGACTAAGACAGAATATATGTGTGTGAATGAGAGGGAGGATAGAGGAATGATGAGGATACAGGGAGTAGTAGTGGCTAAGGTGGATGAGTTTAAATACTTGGGATCAACAGTTCAGAGTAATGGTGAGTGTGGAAGAGAGGTGAAAAAGAGAGTACAGGCAGGATGGAGTGGGTGGGGAAAAGTGTCAGGAGGGATTTGTGACAGATGAGTACCAGTAAGAGTGAAAGGGAAGGTCTACAAGAGGGTAGTGAGACCAGCTATGTTACATGGGTTGGAGACAGTGGCATTGAAAAAGGCAGGAGTCAGAGCTGGATGTGGCAGAGTTAAAGATGTTAAGATTTGCACTGGGTGTGACGAGGGTGGACAGGATTAGGAATAAGTATATTAGAGGGTCAGCCCAGGTTGGAAGGTTTGGAGACAAAGCCAGAGAGGCAAGATTAAGTTGGTTTGGACATGTGCTGAGGAGGGATGCAGAGTATATTGGGAAAAATATGCTAAGGATGAAGCTACCAGGTAACAGGAAAAGAGGAAGGCCTAAGATAATGTTTATGGATGTGGTGAGAGAGAACATGCAGGTGGTTGGTGTGACAGAGCAAGATGCAGAGGACAGGAAGAAATGGAAACAGATGATCCACTGTGGCGACCCCTAATGGGAGCAGCCAAAAGAAGAAGTCACTAAATAATTAAAGATACTTGCTTTTCAGACTTTATATCTCTTAGACAATGCATGCTAATTCATTACCTGTTATCCCAGCACATTTCTCAGTGTCTAGGAATAGAATGTGATAGGGAAGGTGAAGAAAGCAATTAGCAGGATTCTTTTGTGTCAGGACACCTGCCTGAATGTGAGATTGATTAGAATGGACAGAAGTCTGACGTTAGCTTCTTTCCAACCAATCATGTGCTCAGGCCTCTGTCCATTTCCTTGTTGTCATAGGCATCACAAGGGGAAAGATATGTCATGCTTTTCTTTAGTTTTTATTTTAAGTTTATTTTACAGTAAAGAACTACAGTTACAGTGTGAAGCGCATCTGTGGACTGTAGATTACTAAGGAAAGCATGGAGATGAAAGAAAAATAGGTATTTCAAATCACATTTTTTCAGGTGTAGTAATAAGCAGGAACATTATGCTTTTTATGTAAAAATGTAAATATGAACATAATTTTTGAACTGCTGCATTTACAAATGCACACTTGTAGTACTGTATGACCACATTTGTGCAACTGTTAATGTTAAAGAAACCTTATACTACATGATTTAAAGTCACTGCAGGCATGCTATGGGCATGCTATACTGGGCACTAGCACTATATGCTTCAATTGTTACATAACACAGGCTGTGCTACATGATTGAATGAGTTAACTACAATAGTGAATGCTTTTTTCCCAGTTCCCTATGTATATAACAGGTCTATATTACATGTGTGAAAACCCCTTTCAACGAACGACTGTTTGTCAAAAAATAACCAGGCAAAATCTATCTCCCTTGAACGGCCATTCCAGCAAATTTTTTCCTAGGGGAAAACACTTGGCCAACCTAAAACCAGACAAAATTTAAAGCCCTTCAAAATGGGGGGCTTTGCCCTCCACACCTCCCAATGTGGGAGGCTGTGCCCCCACACTTCCCCTAACTAAATATACCAACAGTGGGGAAAAGAGCAAATTCCCAATGATGGTCAAGTGTTTTTTTTCCTCTAGGAAAATATTTGCTGACGTGGCCATTTGTGGGAGTTAGATTTTGCCGGTTATCGTTCGGCAAAGAGCCATTCACTGAAAGGGGTTTTTGTGGACGTAATATAGACCCATATATAACTACAGATCACCAGCATGACAATCACTACCAAAAGAGTATGCGATAAGTAGTAATATAACTGCTGGTACTGGTGTAGAATGGTTAGTGAGAGTATTGTAACATTTCCTCAAGCATTTGCATTACTGCATGTATGAATCACTATGTAGGAATCATGCATTACTACAGGTGTGAATCACTATTGACTGGCTGTTACATATTGCTTTACACTGTACACTGGTCAATACTGCACACCCTTTTGCCCAAACAGATAATAGTTGTATGTATATCCAGACATAACCATTCTAAATGGTAATTCATCTGTCTGTGATATCCTAGGCATACCTGCAAAGTCCAAGTATCTGCAACTCCACTCATCTCTCCCGCTGATGGTAAGTCCTGCATCATATGCATATTCCTTCACAATACTTTACTTATTTATTTAAATATTTATTTTTTCAAATCAATGGTAGTTATTTGGATTGGCTGACTTTTGTGGAAGCCAATCTTCAAGAAGACCGCCTGTGCCTCATAACATAGTTATTCAGTGTCTTTCAGTGGTTCACTGGAACAGGAGGACAGAGAGCATGGGAGCCATCAATGATGCTGTTATAGGATGACTTAAAACAATGCTAGAATACCATAGTCCTATGTGCTGGTATCCCTAGGAAGATGATTGTGAGTTAAAGTGTACTGGTTACTTTCAGAAGCTTTACATCTAATTTTGTTTTCCAAGTGTATTCCTCATCTGATATTGCCAAAAATGATGACTACAGTGTGTTGTTTGATTTTTTTAGGTTCACTGTTTACTTAGCTTTTTCTACAACCCCACCCACAGACTGATACCATAGTAGGTACTGGACATTGATTTACATATGACTGTAAAGTATTATAGGTAAGCAGAAGTAACTCACCTATTTAGAGGAGGAGATACTTATGTACATTGTGGTTTGACTACTACATAATCACATTAATTTCCAATGTGAGCTGTTCGAACTGCAAGAACTAGTTGATAACTTGCTTTCCAAGAAGTAAAAAAGCTACTAATGATGTATTTAGCATGAAAATGCAGTACCTTCTACATTAGTTTAGGATAGAAGATGTAGTGGATTAGGTTTTTAATGAAGTCCGAGCAGGATTTGCATCTCTGAGAAAAAAAAAATCCCGGGAGGACCATCCTTATAAACAAACTCAAATGAAAAAAAAAATACTTTTCCCATCAAAAAACATATAATTTGGTATTATATATAAAAAAGGTTACATCCAAGTCCAAAGGTTTGTTACTTACACTTGCTACAGAACATGAACAACACACTTTAATAGGCAAGGTGCTGTTTTTAGGTGTGCCTCAACCTCCCTTCTAAAAAGTGATAATACTCCCTTATGGCCTGTCCATTCAACAGGTCCAGTTACCATTCATGGTTTGAGTCTGCTTCACTCCAGCACAGAGTCATATCCCTCCCCTCAAATAGAGGTCAGCAGGCATAACCTCATAATTCCTTTCCCTTCTCCAACATCTACAGGTGTATGGGCTGCATAAATTAATCAGTCTGGATCACTATCATAACTTCATCCCTTTACACCAATGTAGCTTACATGCACTGCAACATTTGTAGACTTTGTCACATACCACTGCACTATATCATTTTTTAGATCTGTGTTGCATACATACATGACTGCAGTGCTTCTGCATTAGTGTAGTGGATAAAAACAGGAAGTATGTTTTAAATAATCACATTCTTCAGTATGGTGATGCTAATAAAGTGCAACATAATGCATATGGGGAAAGTAACAACACAATAAGAGGAATTAAGACATCTCAATACTTTTTTTCTATTTTACTGTTCCTCCACCACCACCACCACTGTGTATCGGTCATCAGATCCTTCCTGGTCAATTAGCCCATTTGTTCTCCATCACAGGAATGAGGGTCAGCTAGGAGGAGCCATCCTTTAGACAGCCCTCTGGGCTTCTGTGAGTCTTTGTGTTTTTCATCCCTATCCTCTGCATGCATGTGGCAAAGCGCCAAGAAGGGATGGGCAATAACGTAACTGCAGATGCTGTTTCCTCGCTTCAGGGAGAAGAGTTCCCCCAGGCAGCCCTGTCCTTCCCTCAAAAGCATAAGTAGTGTTTTCTGGATTCTTGACTAGGGGAAATCACACCAACTACATGTGAATGTAAGCAATACTCCCCACTCCCACAGGGAGGGGCTAGTGGGACACACCCCTTCCCCCTTCCTGCCTGGTTCCTCCACTGCTGGGGCCAGTTATAAAACTCTGGTGACCTGAGTCACAGACTGTCACATGTTGAAAGGAAAACTTGTAAAAATCTAAATCAAACCAGATTTTTATAATTTATGAAACTGGACAAAGTGGGTAGGGAGACTTAGTGGACCATCTCGATATGTGGAAAAGATAAAGTTGTTATTAATAGATTAAATGTTACAGAAGTACACATATTTGGTTAGCATTCATAAAACATATAAAACACTGATGACACCTTGCTGGGCTTGCAATTAAATAGCAAAACAACCCTTAAGATATTTCTTTATTTTTTTTACAGCTGAAGCCAACTGTATTCCTCTGTTATTCTTAAAGGGCATTTGGTCATGATCTGAAGCAAGTGTAAATAATAAACCTTTTAGAGCTTAGAAATAACTTCCCAACCATGTGCAATACCAAATTATATCATTTTTGATTCAAAAAGTCTATTGTGTTTGCATTTTATTTTGTTGATAAGGATGCCTCTCTGGATTTTTTTCTCAAAGATGAAAATCCCTGCCATGATATTATGAATACAATGCCCCACTTCCTAAATTAATGTATAGATTACTATATATTCATGCTGAGTACATCAGTAGCAGATTCTTACTTCCTAGAAAGACAAGTTGTCAACTAGTTCTTGCAGATGGATCACCTAACTAAATTAAATTATGATTATGTAGTATTCAAACTCAGTGTCAGTAAATATCACCTCCTCTAAATGGGTAAGTTGTTACTCTTTACACATAATGCTTTGTAGATATATAAATAGCTGCTAAACACCTGACGATATAATTTTATGGGGTGGGGGTTGCAGAAAAAAATGAACAAAGAATGAAAATAAAAAAAAATCAAACAGTATACTATATTCTCCATTTATTGAAAAATCACTCGCAAGTATTAGATAAGGAATATGGCAACAAATAAAATTAGTTGTAAAGCAAATATGCTTCTGAAAATGATGAACACACATTGATATAGGTTTATAAGTCCACAGCTACTTACTTGTCTAGTAATCAAGGAGATCATAAGGTAGTAGCTTTCTGGCCCTTGTGTTTTGAGTATGAATAATCAAGAGGCACACAGAACAAGGATATGTTGGGCATTTATTTGTTGTATGTCCATGAGGGACAGGTGTTGGGGTGCCTTCTGTGCGGAGTCTGCATGTCCTCCCCTGTGGCCGCATTGGTTTCCTCTGGGTGCTCCGGTTTCCTCCCATATCCAAAAGACATGCTGTAGGTGGATTGGACACTCTAAATTGGCCCTAGGCATGAGTGCGTGCGTGTGCGCCTTCCGTGGAAGGTTGGGTTCCGGGCTGACAACTCGACACTGTAAAACTCTACTGCCAATAATGAGCGGACAGGTGATCCGCTGTGGCGACCCCTAACTGGGAAAAACCTAAAGAAGAAGAAGAAGATGTCCATGAGGGACAGGGGTGTTAAACCAGGAGTGAATTTAGGTTTCCCATCCATTTGCCCAAATTACACTTGAATACAATAATATAAGTACAGTTCCATAGAAGCATTTGTGTGTGTGTGTGTGTGTGTGTGTGTGTGTGTGTGTGTGTGTGTGTGTGTGTGTGTGTGTGTGTGTGTGACACATACTGATCCCTCCAACACAGGACTTATAAACTCACCATTTAGCCCAAATACATCTGTTAAACATTCAAAATCAGAACCTTCATCTACATTTATAGATTTATTTGCAACTTAGTATTATTATTATTATTCATACCTAAAATATTCCTTTTATGTATTTGCAAAACTGTCTGTGGAAACATAATGAATGCTGAATATGCTTCATATTACCTGTATATGGCACTCTGTGAATATATGTGTAGCACATCTCTGCCGTCAATGCTAATAGGATACTCAAGATATCATTTAAAAAATTAAAAGCATAGCACTGTTGTGTATCAGTTTACATTCAAGATGAATTCAATATGATGGAGTAAGTAATAGCTGTACATCAGAAATTCTGGATGTAAAGACTAAAAGTAATGAATTTATTTCTGATGTCATTGAGTTCCATTAGATGTCTGAGGTTATTAGTCATTGATCTTACTAGGTTTTTTTGGAGGAACTCAAAGTTCATCTTAATACGAAGGTAACACTTATAGCTGGTGATCTGAACTGCCTTACTTATTTCTTTGAACCACTTTGACAAAGTATTAATTGAAGGTGGGTTACCACCTCCCAACCAAGTGGTATCACACCAAAATCTGAAGTATCTGAGTGGACAGCTTCTACTATCCTGCGCTTGTTATTCTGAAATAATTACCTGCCCTGCCCTAGGGTGCCAACTTCAGTACTTTGCAATGCTAAGTTACAGAATGGTCAGGGGAAGCATTGTGCTAGAAGCAGGTAATGAGATTCCATTGCATGCAATGTTACTGAAACTCATTACCTTGCCTATTCTACAGCTAACTTACCCATGCCCTGCACCATGATTCATCTTGTAAGGCAGGCATGGTACTGCAAACAGGGAAACCTGTCTAGAATACCATATATGTCATGTAGGTGAAACTGCATGGTTATCAGATTCCCCCTGCCCAGCAGCTCCACCTGTAGGAAAGAAGTCAGAATTCAAACATGAAACTCAGCATGACCATCTTGCTTGCATTCGGTCCGATCATTTGGGAACACTTGCCGAACAGTCGACCAAGGAATTCAGTCTTGGGTTTACTTAGTTGTCTGTGGGAGCCATCCCCACTAAAGTAGAGTGATGTACTACACACCAACCAATAACCAACAGACCATGCATTGTGGTCCTTTTCCACCCATTGCACTCACAGTCTGCAGTACAGCTCTTTCTGTATGGGGAACTTGGTATCTCCGCAGTCTAACTTCCTATCAGGTTATGCCTACAGTATCTAGTCCCACATAAAGGTACAGGAGCTGTCACTTGAAGTCAGTGGGCTATTCCAATGCTTCAGCCATGTACACTGGCAATGCTATTTTTTTTTGTGAAGCAAGCCCAAGTCCCCTTTTGGAAGTGGGCATAGCACACTGGAAGTCCATATTAATATACAAAGAATGGAGACTGGTGGAGCCCTGGGCTTTGCAGTTGGGCATTTGGGCACAGAGTAACTATCTGGTATAGTACATTATTTTACACTCAAGTTTTTTAAGAATCTAGCGCTGTATGCTATCAGTCTATAGGAAAAACGAAGAAGGAAAACACGCTGGATACTATCTAATCAATAATGACATCATACTAGGAAGTTTCTCTGACCAAGAGGAATTAGGTAGTGAGCAAATGGGAATGAAAGAGTTTTATAAGATTAATGCTCTAAAATTATGTAAAATGTTTTATAATGGTAGCCAAAGAGACATAAATGGGGACAGGGGAAATTGTGAGAGAAGTTAAATGCCATGGATATGTCAGGATTACTGACGCTATTTTATAGTATTTTAAGTGAGTCTATAGAAGGACCTAGCTCATCAAGGAAGGATTATGACAATAACAAGTGAAAACCCATCTTGGTGGAAAAATATTATGTAGAATTTTTTTTAAAAGATTCATCATTCTTGCCTTTTACTAAAAATTCCTAGCACAGAGAAACAAAGAACATCACCACATACCGAAAGTGAACCATTTATTAAAAAATTCTAGCATGGAGGTAAAAAAATAACTCTCATGACATAGCAAAAGTATACCACAAGAAAAAAAAAATCAGGCTCACTAAAATAAACTATGAAATGACATAAACAACTAGTTAGACTTTGGGTCTATGTTAAACGTTTGAACATCCAAAATGTCGAACATTACATGGTCGAGACCAAATGTTCGACATCTGGATGTTCGAACATCAAATAAAAAAAAACTAAAAAAAGAAAAAAACATTTTAACAGCATAGGCAGGGGAGCAAGCCCTCCTGCACCCCCCACACCCCCTACTTATATATACCAACTCAGAGACTACACTTCAGTGCAGAAAAGGGAAATTCTCCCTATCTGCACCGTACAGCATGTTGAAAGTCAATCTTCGAACACTTAAAATTTCGAACGTTTGGTCTTGACCATGTAACATTCGAAATTTTGAGCATTCAAAGATTTGTCATGTACCCGGACTTTTTTAGTAAAATGTTAGAACCCAGAAAAAATAGAAAGGGAAGAATTATCTTTAAAGTAGACTGTAAATCCATTACTGATGTTAATAACACAGATTCTTAGCAAACATTTTTACCATTGGAGAGTGATGCTATAGCCTATGTAACTGTAACAGATATCATTGAGTCTGATAGATGTGATAGAAGAATTAAAAGAAACAAAATACTTTTTATGGAAATTACATAGTAGCACTTGACAATGCTACTCCTACTGACATCATGTAACTAGATCACAACCACAGCTAGAGTGGGGCAAAGGAGGTAGCTGCCCTAGATGCAAGCTGCTAGGGAGCATGACTGGCAGGTAATGAAGCTGTGGGAGTGTAGTACTGGCCTTGCTTTATGAAGCTGCAAGAATATATTGGTTTCATAAATAAGTGCATTTGCAGTTATTGCTAAAGAGCTGACATGCTCAGAGTGTGGGAATTTAACTGCAGCAAATTGTTTTTTTTTAATTTATTTGTAGCAAGCAGCTTGCTACATTTTCAGATCACAGAAGAGTTCTTTCTTTTCTCCTCAACTTTGAGTTGATGGGGCTACCAGTTTGTGGAACTGCACAAGGCATCAGATGACTTTTAAGGAGGACTATGTTTTTCCTGTTATTAACCAAACTGGTGTCTGCGAGGGTTGCACATACAAATAATTTTTACTCAAGGCTAAATCGTTGTGTAAAGATGTTAATTTGTCTCAGTTCGTCTGGCTGTTACTTCCTCCTATTTCATCATATCCACTGTATTAAAGCTAGTTATTGTTTCTTTTAATTCTTCTATCCATTTGGTATCTTTACATTTAACAGGATATTCGTAAATCTTTCTCGAAAATGTACCTATATTTTTCTTTTTTGTTGGTGTTTCTATAGTTTTTGCTTTGTTCCCCTACCCTCTATAAAATCTTTTTGAATCATCAATGAATTGTACTTTTCCTTTTTATTAATTTGCATACATTCTAAGTTTTTTTTTTTTTTTTACTTGTGTTGATATTTTTAGTTTACTATCAAAATAGTTTATGATAAATCCTGGTCAGTTTTAATACTGTTTGTTGTTTTTACAACAACTATCATTGTAAGAATTGTTGATCTGTTCTTTTTCTGCATTCTTCTGATAGTGATACTTCTTGTCTTAGTTGTTTTATTGTTTTCTTTATTAATTGTTTCCATGGTGGCATTCTACTGGTTTGCTTCCTTTCCTTTGTTACGCTGCGTTTTTGTGACAACACTTTATTCGTTATTAGTTTAATTGCATAGTAGTAGATCCTAATTATTTCTGTTATATCACACGAGTATTTCTTAACAGTCCCAAATGCTATGTTCATCTATTTTATCAGTCTACTACTTTCTGCAATTTTTTTTCATCTAACTTAATATGTCTGCCTATCTCTGTTAAATCAAGCATGTACTCCCTTTGATCCTTTTCTTCTGGACTGAGAACATCCCCCTTGTTCTCTGCTTCCTGCTCTTTCCATTGCTGTGCATTTCTAACCAGACTTTCATGCGTGTCTTACGCAGGAGGCTCCAGATCATTGTTGTGTGACATATCTTTTTCAGGCACATATTGTCCATTTGCTACTCTTCCATCTGGGCTATCACTGGCCCATCTTGCTACAATATTGCATCTGTCATAACTGTCACTGTTTGCTTCTCTTTTCTTTGCTGTGCAGTTCTAACTGGACTTTCATGTGACCCTCCTACAGAAAGTTCCAAAACATCACTTTGTGCCCTATCTTCTTCTCCTGCTCCATCTGCTGCGCCACCATCTGGGGACTCATGCTGTGATACTGCCTGAGTCAGAATTTCCACAGCAGATCCTTCACTTCCCAGATGGTCTAGCACTTTAATTACAATATATTTAATAAATACTTCAAAAAATGTGTTAATTACATACCACTTTTATGCTCCTGTTTTGTTTATTGCAGAATTCACCTTATCCATATGCCTTTGCCTGTATTTCTCTTCAAATATTTTTAAAGCTATATTTTTTTGTATTGAGTTGTTTGTCTTTCATCTCTGTATACTTTACATTTTCTAATGGCTATCTCCCGTATATGAGCAATCACCCTATGTTCATGAAAAAGAACATTCCAAGGGGGCAGTTTATTCGTGCTTCACGCATGATTAGGAAAGATGAGGATTTTTTTAAGTGAAGTTGAATTTATTATTTCTTTATTTAACGATGGGGGTACCCTAATAATGTTATTGAAGCTTCGGCAAGGGAAGTAATTAGTAAAATAAATGTTAATTTTATGCCTATTCTTAAGGCAGGTTTTAAGATTAAAAAAGTGTCACTAATAATGTTGGAAAATGTTGTAAAATTCCTTTTTATTGTTTAGAAATGTCACTGGATAGCTCCAGCATTAGAAATATTGTACAGAACAATTGAAGAATTGTTTCAGGTAGTCAAGAATTAGGACCAGTTTTAGGTGCAAGACCAAAATTTGTTTACAAAAAAGGAAAATGTTTTAAGTCTATGTTAGAAAATGATGGGAACTAAATTTTACCTCCCACTAGCAACAAAGCTTTAGGGACCTATAAATGTTATGGATGTAATGTTTGTAGATTCATTCATGAGGGTCCGTATATTACTTCGCAGCACTTACGGTATACTATTAAGGTCATGGGAGATATTGCTGCCATACCATGGGGATAATTTATATTGTTTTGTGCTCAGGATGTACATGTTTATATGTTGGGATGACCACTAGGCATTTTTTAAAAGGATTAGGGAACACTTATATGCTGTGAAAACTAAAGATACTAATAATGCACTTTACAGGGATTCCATTATATACAATAATTATAAGAAATTTAATTTTGGAGTACTGGAACACATCCCAGAAGATCGTAGAGGGGGTGATTATAAAAATCAAATTTAAATGAGGGAGGTAGAATGGCAGCTCAGGTTAAGAGCTGATGTGTACCCAGGTTTAAATGAGACTATTAACATCAAATGTTTTTTGAAGGAACATAAACTTAGCTCTTTAAGAACTAATTGTTTTTAATTATTTACTCAATGAATTTAGTGTGTGTACATGTTGTGTGGTTTTTATTTGTTTGTATTTTCTGAAGAAGTTGTTACGAAAGCGGCATTTAAAAGTTTATTACGCTAAGGTTTCTGGAGTCAGTTCCTGCACCTCTTGATACTTTCTGTGTTTTATGTTCTTCATATTGATCACTGCTGCAGTAGTCTTAACTATATGGGTTATATCCTGCCAAGGGTAAAATAGCCAGCCATCTTAAAAAGCTTCAGGGAACCATCCACAAACCCAAACTGTCAATCAACTCAAGCTGGGCTGACAGACAAGTTTGGGTGTGAAGCCCTTCAGATCCTTCCTGACACTGAAGCGTATGCTCATCTGAGGCTTTCAAGGATCAATGGTCAGCTCGTGCTTTTCTTTGCTGACAGATTTATTCCCTTCTGGGGAAAAAAATTCCTTTTTTTATATTTACTGATGTTTTATTACTTTTTAAGAAACTTATTTTAAGCTAGCAGTGTTGTGTTTTAATGGACTGTCTCAAGACTGCAATGTACTTTTAAATGGATCACTTCTTTTTCTGTCAGTTTAAAAATAGTGCAAACTAACTGATAATGTCTACTCCGTGGAGAAATTCTGTTTATTTTTTTCATTGTGGGGCTGCCATAATGTTTGAAAGTGATTTTTACTGTGTTTTTCCAATCAAAAAATAAACTTTTGTGGACTGGTAGTTTTACCAGCATTTGCTGCTTGTGTTCCCTGGGAAAAAGGCACCATTTTCAGCTTGATCATGGAGCAGATTGTCGGTCACATTTTGGGTGCTTCTTCCAGGCACAAAAAGAAAAAAATAAGCAAACAGCCTTCGCCACCACAGCAAGCTAGCAGTTTGCCTCAGCCACAGGTGGGTGACTCTGCTGTGGCCAATTGCTGTACCTCAGACCACTCATCTTTTGCCCCTAATCCCTTTGCTTTAGCACCTACAGCTGCCACTGACTAGGGGTTAACCATGTCCTCTGTGGCTGTTGAAGTCCCCTCAGTGGGCACAGAAGAACCACTCGTGTTTGTCCTGGGAGATGGAACAGGGAAGGTTTCCCTGCTGTGTCAGAATGGTGTGTCCATCCCTGTGGAAGCAGCAGTTGCTATTAGTAACACGGTTGGCCCCACATTTTTTTTGTCAAAAAGAATCAGAAAACCAAACATGTATCTACTAATTCTTAAATTTCTTTGTATAGGAGTGGTTTGCTTGGACTGGCTCAGGGTTTAATTCAGGCTACCACTCCATCTTGTAGTTTCTGGTTAAATAAAGAGGGATGCCTCTTCTCCTAAAGACAGTCAATATTCTGAATCTATACAAGAAGATGCAGGGATGGGTTTAGGGTTTTGTCTTCAGATTTAATAGATGGACACTGAGTACTAACTTCTATAACTAAGTAAAAATTCAAGACTCTCTTTCTCTCTGAAACACCAACCTTTCTGCTAACAAAAAACAAAAATGAAAGAAGTTTGACTACTATTTACACATCCTGAGGTTTTTAGTTCAGTCACACAGCTAAAATTCAAGACTCTCTCTGAAACACCATCCTTTCTGCTAACAAAAAACAGAAATGAAAGAAGCTTGATTACTGCTTACACATCCTGAGTTTTCAGCCGAGTCACACAGGTTCATTTCAACAGGGAACTCAGAGTGAGATGTTGTTTAGGGTCACCATATTACTCCCTTAAGGCTTACAGTGGATTACTGCTCTACTTGTTACTGTTCGCTGTCTTATAATAGTAGTGAGATACTGGCTGGTCTTCCTGTCCTTCAGGTAATTGTTTACACTATTGTTGCAGCTCTCTCAACCAAATTTAGCTTGTTCCACTCCTGTATACAAACTTTCCTGCACTCAGTTTGTTTGCTGTCAAAGTATAACTATCTGAGGAAAACTCACCTGCAGATTCATATCATTTTTCAGTACTTTACCCCTTTTAAATAGCTCTACTGTAACTGCAGTCTGGAGTAGCATATCCCTTGTGTTTCCAAAGCATGTGCTAGACTAATGTTCCTGTTACATAAAATAGTACCATTGACAGCGTAACAGATAAAGACTCCACCCACTGATATTGGAGCTGTTTCCCACTATACTCTCTTCTTGTTCCCGATTCCCCAGCCATCTTTCATGGCATTACATTTATAGAACCTGTTCTCAACCCAAAACTCCACTTGCTTTCCACCCCTCTTAAAGCCATACATATAGATATAGACATACCCTGGACACAAGAATGTAGAGGCAATTCCTAAACCACCAGTCTGCATTTAAGTGCTTTAACTTTCTTTCTTCTCTTACGTTTACTAACTAACCACAGCGATCACAACTTACACCACCCAGCTCGCTCAGCTATCTACTCCTACCCCTCCTATATTCATACCTCAGTGTTCTAGCTGCTCCTTCTCTGATGCATCTCTCTACAAAGCTACATTCCATGATGTTTTATCACCTTAAAACTTACCTTACATTCTCAATCTTTCTCCCACTATGTGCTCCATCCATAACCATTCAAATCACCCCACTTCACCACTAATCACTTCCAGTATATACAATGACTCACACAATCTTTACTTCAAATACAAATTACCCACTAATGTTTGACAAATATACCATTTTCTCTCTTTAAT
>NC_056731.1:679947675-680027675 GCF_019279795.1 Protopterus annectens
AGCAGGCACACAGGATGCTATATGATATGATTCTTGACCATTTTTTGAAACACTTCATCACTACTGAGGTAAGTGCATTTGGCCAGTAATCATTTAATGATGCTGGAGATGATTTATTAGGCAGAGGGATGATGTCAGTGGTCTTAAAGCATTTGGGCACTTTTTCCTGGCTGAGAGATACATTGAAAATGTCTGTAAAGACTGATGCCAGCTGATCATCACAGTTTTTAAGTAGCTTCCCTGAGATCCTATCCGGACCAGCTGCTTTGTCCAGATGAACCCTACGTAGGTTATTGCGCACTTCTTCCAGGTTGAGGCATAGTGATGTGACATCTTCATTTGTGGGTAGTCTCTCTGGTGATGTTCTATTCAGTTCCTCGAATCTGCTGAAGTAGATGTTTAGCTTGTTTAAAAAGTCGGAGTTATCATCACATTGCGTGGATGATAGTTTATGATGGTTTGGATCCTTCTCCACAGCTGCCTTGGATCTTACTGGTCAGAGAGGTGTCTCTCTATTTTTACACTATAGGCCCGTTTTGCTACTCTCAAAAGCTAAGCAAAACAACTTTGTAGTGCTGCTGCTACTTCTAGAGTTATAGAACATTTGGCTCATACACCTGCCCAGCTCCGTGGCGTAGAGGGATGCAGCCTTGCTTGCAACACATACTATGCAAGTTTGATTCCTGACTTGGGTGTTGTGGGAGCTAAGTAACTTGTAACGTGTCATGTTATAATGAATTAGAAGCCACCTCATGGAGAAAACCGAAGCTTTGTAGCTTTGCAGTTCTTTTGTCAAGGGTTACCTATGAAAGCTAAGAAAGTATCGGACGACACAGTGGTGCAGTCGTAGCGTTGTTGCCTCACAGCAAGAGGTTCCCCAGTTGAATTATCAGCTGGGGTGCCTTCTGTGTGGAGTCTGCATGTCCTCCCTGCATTTGTGTGGGTTTCCTCCAGGTGCTCCGGTTTCCTCTCACGTTACAAAGACATGCATCTGAAACTTTTATCCCTGGGCCTCCGCTGAAAATTGGCTTTGTTCCAAGTCGGACTTTCCCGGTTAACAAATGTAAAATAAATTAAGTAACCACTAACAATGTCTGCAAGACAGATTTTTCAAATCCTACAATGCATTTGCTAGGGATAATGTTGTAGAGTATATCATGGCACACATTTACACTGCCTTAAGGAAACTCAGATTGATCACCCTGGTAAACAAGCTAGGCTAACATTATCTTGCACTGATCTCTCAACCTACAAACATGACTGGTATCTGCAACTAAGGAATACATTCACATGGTGAACTCATCTCTAAGAGAGTTTAGGGAGGCAGTCTGTCACTAACAATACTAACACTGTGAAAATAAATGGAATCAAGGCATTTATTGACAACACTCCTGTGCAATGTATGTCTCCCTTTCTCCTTATGAATGTTATGAATTGTTTCTCCATTTATATAAAACTATATTTGTCAAAAAAATGCACTACGTGCAGCAAATGCAATGTCACTTAATGGGCTGCATGCAACAAACTCTAGCCATCATTCAATACTAACATAATGTCTCGAACACTCAGGAGATAATGTGAACCAGGGATGTCTTTGCAGAACTGTCAGACATAAAAGATCCACAATGATTATGTGAATCTTTGTCTTTTATCATCCTATGAAAACACTGATGTGTTTAAATGTCAACATATAGCATTTATAGCGTTCCTCAGTTGTAAAAGCAGTAACTTATCAGTTAGTCGTTACTGTGATCTCAGTGTCATTTTAGTAATTTAGGTAGTTACCCTTTATAAACAACATGGATAAAAGGGATTCAGTACATAAATGACCTTTGCTACTACTGTACATACAGGAATTAATCCTACTGTCAGTTTTAAATTCCTTATATTAACCCTTCTTGTGTGAGCAGTAACATGCTTTCTTGATGTTTAATATTTAAGTATGGATGTACTATGACAATATCAACTGAAGAACTGGATATAAATATAAATGAAATGTTATTCCTCAGGCTGTAAATCAATACTGTCCAATACAGCCAAACTAATTCAAAAAAGCATTAAAGAATTGTTCATTTACACACAACCCCCCCCACACACACACACACACACACACACACACACACACACACACACGGGTCTATATTAGAACATAGAAGTTTCAAAACTTCGAATGTTCTAATATCGAACCCTATTCAGCAAAAGCTGAAAATATCGAAGCAACAGAAAACCAAATTTTTTCCTAGGGAAAGAATTTGGTTGTCCATTTCTGTTGCTTCGGTATTTTCAGTGCTGTGGTGGAAAGTTACGGGTCGGGTTCAGGTAAGTGTGCGATTGTGTGGACGTGAGGGTTAGGGCGGGTTAGGTGAGTTAGGGTTAGTGCGCAGGTTAGGTATGTGTGCGATTGTGTGGACGTGAGGGTTTGGGCGGGTTAGGAGAGTTAGAGTTAGGGAGCGGGTGAGGTGAGTGTGCGATAGTGATGGACCTTAGGGTTAGGGTTTGGGTTAAGGTAAATGGATAGTTAGTGGGGTGTGTATAGTTTAGTGTAGGGTTAGGTGTAAGATTTTAGGTGTATGTGTGTGGATTGCTGTTTGTTTGGTGTGCTTGTGTTGTGTGTATGTGTTATGGAACAGCAAATTTTTTCCCTAGGAAAACATTTGCTGTTCTGTATGTTCGATGTTTTCAGCTTTCGCTGAATAGGGTTCGATATTAGAACATTCGAAGTTTTGAAACTTCGATGTTCTAATATAGACCCCCCCACACACTTACACACGCACACGCACACACACACACACACACACACACACACACACACACACACACACACACACACACACACACACACACACACACACACAGTCATGATGTCACACATGCAGTGCTGGAATTTCACAGCATCGAGCATACACAGCGTGGATTATGTATGTTACCAATGTATCTGGTATCTGTCAGTGTGCTGCTGTAGCTGGAGTTCCTAGCACTGTCTTAATGAACACTTCCTCACAGCATGATGAACAGCAGCTAGCAACAATGCAGTATAAATAATAGCATTTTGGTTTGGTCCTTTCCAGGAACAACAGAAATGCTTGCTGGATCTTGCTAAATGTTGATTTCACCTTATAAGTGAGTCAAGTCCCTGTGCATGGTACAAAGCTTCGAGTTCTGCTAGGCTAGTACTCAAAACCTAAAATAATGTAACCACAAAATTTTAAGACATAAGACATTGCACAACTAAACACACATGGCTCTAAGCCCACAATCCTGATTTGTAAATTTTCTATATCTGATGTCAAAAAGAGATAATAAAATGAGCTCAGTAACAACCTCTGGCAGTTGATACCAGTCACCATACGACAGTCTATTCAGACCAAGTTCAAATTGTCCTTGTAGTTCAAATCAATAAAACGATGGATGTAAACCTTGTACGTAATAAAACCTTTTATTGGGTAACAAAAACAGGTAAGCTCTTTCACCAGAGTGGCTTCTTCAAACCTCAATGATACAGTCTAAGTAGATATGCACGCTATATATAGATAAATAACTCTGCATCATAATGACATCATAATTGATTAATAAGCAAATACAGTAATTAACTAATGGATGTGCCTATATTACTTAATACATTTCAACTAAGAACTGCATTTATAACAAAATTCTAATTAAAAATACAATGCATAGGTAAAAAATGCATATATGCATCTGTGCAAAAATTCCTATATAAACTGTACACAAATAAAACGTAAATATACATAAATATATAGCAAACTATACTAATAAGAATAAAAATGTGTATATCTCTATGTCATCTAGCAATATTTCCTTTTTAGATGTTTTTATTGAGCGCATTGGTAATGGTAAACTAAATACAGGTATTTACAGGAAGCCATGTTATAAGAACACACTATTACATCGAGAGAGTATGCATCCTGGATATACCTTTAATAATATAGTGAAGGGACATTTTGTTATAAATGCAGTTCTTTGTTGAAATGTATTAAGTAATATAGGCACATCCATTAGTTAATTACTGTATTTGCTTATTAATCAATTATGATGTCATTATGATGCAGAGTTATTTATCTATATATAGCGTGCATATCTACTTAGATTGTATCATTGAGGTTTGAAGAAGCCACTCTGGTGAAAGCGCTTACCTGTTTTTGTTACCGAATAAAAGGTTTTATTACGTACAAGGTTTACTTCCATCGTTTATTGATTTGAACCACAAGGACAATTTGAACTTGGTCTGAATAGACTGTCGCATGGTGACTGGTATCAACTGCCAGAGGTTCTCACTAAGCTCATTTTATTATTTCTTTTTGACATTATTTGCTTTGTGGATGCTCAGTGTCATTTATTTTCCGGTGGTGTGGGTTATTACTTTTATATTATTATCTTATTCTCTTTTGTATCACCACTGGAAGACAATGGCAGACTTACTTGGAAATATTGTTGAATTACCTTATAATCCAGATAAAAGTTTACAAGAAAAGACATCCCGTGCTCATTTTTTTGGATTGCGTTACTAGTGATGTCAACCCGTTGCTGTCTTTTGCTGGAACAAGTACCAGAAGTGAAGATAGACATAGTAACATTGATTTCAATGCCCTGAATGAAGCATTTGCAGTTCTTGAAACCAATTTTTTGAAATTAAACCGATTTCAACTACAACGCTTTCATTTCGAGGTGTGTATTAAGAAGACAATACTACCACGTGGACTTCATGTTTTAAAGATGCCGACAACAGGTGAAACCTATCCGGAACTGTTATATCGTTGGCAACAACTCAATATAGAGGTGAGCCTTAGCTATATGTCTCTCCTCAATGAGTTTTTTACTCCCGAAGAGAAGAATTTAATAGACTTGATTCAGAAACAACAAACTGACTTGTATATATGTTATCCAGACACTGTTGTTGAGCCTTTAATGGAACGTCTTTTGGATAGCGTTTCTCTTTATGAGAGACGCTTATTAGAACAAAAGAAGCATAAGCTTCAAAGGGATATTTACGATTTTTCACACGGCCAGGTCTTTACCTGACCGAGAAACACTACTTATCATAATAATTTAAATAGGCCGAGTAACAGTGGTAAAATCAATGGTTCATTACCTGCATCTGTTTCAAATTCCGTATGTATTCTATCTAATGGTAATAGTATACATGTCTCTAAAAATGCTGTAATGAATGTCAGTGGTGAAATTAATAATGGTAGGAATGTATCAAGCAATGATAACTCTGAGAATGTTAATGCAGAGAAAGAGAATGTGTACACAGATACTCATGCAGACGTCAATCATGTTATTTCTGATAGTGATGTTAGCGGAGTGGATAATGTTGAAATCACTTCTGAGTCAAATTTGAACTATACCATGCCCTCCACTTCCCATAATGTTGTTGAGCCTGTTGTTCGTAGGAAAACAACTACTACTTATACTAGTGGTGCCTCACATCCCACTCCTTTCCCTATTACCAACATGCACAGGTGAGAAAGAAGTCGTTCTATGAGCAGGGGGAGGCAAAAAAGAAAAGCTCCAATAGGAGAGTTGAAGGGACCCACACTGAAGAAGATGTGGGAGAAGGTAACAACAACCTAGTTTGGAATCTCTCACATAGACCATTGGATAAGTATGAACTGGAAGTCCTGAAGAAAGGGCTTTCTTTCATACCCACTACATATAGTAATATTTCAGATACTATCTTAGATATTAAACTGTTTGCTCGGAATGTACAACTAAAATTGTTGTTTGATAATGCAGCTAGTAACACTTATGTCCCACAATTACGTAAACCTAGAACATTTCTCCCTAATTTACATCCATTAGTGGACACATTTTGTAAAACTGTTGAAGAGGACATTTATATTATTTATAAAGATACATACATTGATACTAAGAAACATAATTTGTCCTTCCAGCAGAAAAAAGCCTTAACCAATCTTAGAAATGATAAGAACATTTCAATTAGACCAGCAGATAAGGGTGGCCCAGTAGTGGTTTTTCGATACGAAAGAATAGAATCGCTCCATGCGTGAGCTGTTGAGTAATACTACTTTTTATTCACCTGTTAGAGAAAGTGATGTTCAGAAACATGTTTCCAATGTGTGTGAGGGTTATTACTTTTATACTATATCTGATGTCATACAAGGTCAAAGAAAAGGGAAAAATAGTAAGACCAATGAATGAATAAATGACTGTATACATAAATAAAAACAAACAAATCCAATAGAAGCTTTCCTTTTTCTAGAAGCCATCTAGTCTCAGAGCATTAGTCATAATCCCACAGCTAATACACTGAAGCATAAAGAATACAAGAGTTTCCTCAAAGATACTGTTATCGTAAGTTTAACTTATACAATTTTACTATATTTATCATACTGATGACTGCTTCTGTATCCTTAACTATATGGGTAGATTACCTTAGCTAACTACATTTGGGAGGAGGAGGAAGGAGATGAAGAAGAATGCAGGAGCCCCTGGAGAATGATCCTAGCAAAGCTTCATCTGGACCTAGAAAAGGAATCAAGCTTACAGTGCTCTGTAAAAGTATGTCCATAGGACCAAGTAGTTTCTAGAATACTTCTATAATCTAATCCTTTCCAAAAAAAAATAAAATAAAATAAAGCCAAGGCCCTAGTAGAGCTGACCTTGACCCTACCTGGAATACTTTTCTTATGATGAGAATAACAAAAGGTAGTAGCCTTAGACAACCATTTTGAAATAGTCTGTTTTGACAAAGGTTATCCCCTCTACTTACCATGACATGTCTAGTCTGTAAAGGAGGTATGACCTGGTTCCACCTTGCTTGTTGATGTACCACATGACTGGTATTGTCTGTAACCACTTAAAGAGTTCTTGGGGACTAAGATGGTGCAGAGAACAAAACCTACCTTGATCAGGGTAAGCATCTCCTTTCATATTTATGTGCTTGTGTCTATCCTTGATGTCCCACACCCCCTGCACTTTTATCCTCCCGAAACTGATCCCCAAGCAAAGTCCGAAGCATCTATGGTGACTGCTTTGAAGCATGGACTGAGAAAGGGAGATCTGGATTTAAGAATATCTTTTGTCTTTACCAAAAGTTTTCTCCTCTGACAAACCCCAGCACTTGGTTTTGGAAAGATAAAGGGTGTTGATGGTGGTACTAAAGAGATTTCAGATACCACTGTATCTTTCTCATGTGGACTCTTGCCAGGAGTATAATGAGATTCATCAATGCAATGAGACCCAACATCTTGAGTGGAAAACCTTAGAAAAACATTCAGTTAAAGATTTATTTCTTCTTGTGAAGAACAGCTCTTTTAACTATGGTGTTTAGTTGACATCACAGGAACACAATCCTGTGTGAAGCAGTCAAGAAAGACTTTTGAATGCTCTCTTGTAATCTCAGCTTTTGTAAAGAGATATCTCAACTAATACAGAGACTTTTTTGAAAAAGAGTCTGCAGAGATAAGCAAGTCATCTAAATATGGAAAAATGTGGATACCCTGTAGCCTGCAATGAGCTACAACTGGAACCCGACACTTCACGAACACTCTTGGTGCAGTGGACAGTCCAAAGGATAAGACAGAGAACTAATAATGTGATCCAGACATACAAAAACTTAAACATCTGAAGTCTGGATGAATAGGAATGTGATGATAAGAATCTTTTAAGCCTAATGTTGCCAGGAAACTTGAAAGAGAAAGAAGAGTAACACGTTCTGAAGTGACACAATTTTGGATTTCGTCTCTATCACAAACAGGTTTAGGAAAAAAAGATCCAGAACTGGTCTCCATGCATTTTCTTTTCTGGCACCAGAAATATCCTTCAATAAAATACCTTCCCCACCTGGGAAGAAGGAACTGGTTCTGTCACTCCTTGGGACAATATGTGATGAAAAATTGGTGGAAACAAAACAGTAGGATCTGGAGGATGAGGAATAACCCCTGGAAAGGAAGAGTTTCTTCCCATTGCCATCTGTAACCTTAATGAATGATTTTCAGAACACACTTGTCTGAAGCAATCTGTTGCCAAAGAGAAAATGGAGATTCAGACTTTCTGGAAATAAAAAAATGGGTCTGGGTCTTGGCCCTTTCATTGCACTTTTTGATCACCTCTGGTCAAACACTAAATCTCTATCCAATAGAGAATTTAAAATCTCATTTTTAACATCATGTGGGAGGTTCTGAGAATACTGCCATGCAAACCTCCTCAAAACAGAACCAGTGGCCATAGCCCTGGAAGAAGTCATACACAAACTGTAAATAATGGATAGTGACATGTACAATGAAAGAAACTATGTTATTTAAAGCAGAATTTTCCTCATAAGAAGAAACTGCAGATAAAGCATTCCTCATACTTTCACAATTTATCAGAATAAACTTTAACATATGAGCCAGACAATTAAAAATGTGAAAATCAAAGTTGCAAAAATATTCACATTTCCCCCCACAGCTATCAATATTTTTTCCAATGCTTACCAAAACGAGTAGAGTTAGAATTAACTAAGTGCTTAACACCAGTGGGATCAACTAATGCTATAGCTATTAGGTCAGGCTTGGGAATAGTGCATAAAAATGTAAAACAGTGAGGAACTTTATACATCCTATGTGCCTTTTAAGGGCAGCTGGATGACCGTCAGGAAAATTGCAGGCGGTAACACACACATCCTCTAAAGCAGAGAGAACAGGTGAGATGGGTGTCGGCTCTGGAAAATCCTTCTATAACAATTCAAATATTTTTCTGAGGGACTAAGAAACTTCAGAGTTCTTCCACTTAAAACACTGCAATATTCAAGCAATAGTCTCAGAGAAAGAGAACCCCCCACAGGAAGAATCAGAAACTGACCTATTCTCCGAGTCTGAATCAGAAATCTGAGGGAAAAAAACAGTATCTATCTCTGCATCTTCCTGTTCAGATGCAAAATCTTGAATCTCTTCAGGAAAAGTGGAATCCCTCTTTCTTTTTCTAAAAATGACTTTACAAGAAGGATCAATAGCATGAAGTAAACCCTGAGCCAGGCCAGTAAACTACTCCTATCCAAAGAAAATTAAGGAGGAGTGGATAGATGCTTGGCTGTTTCTTTTTGATAGGAAACATGGGGCCTATAGTGTTACTTATGGCAACAACAACAACTTCCACAGGGAAGGGCACAGCATTCTGACACAGTGGGGAAAGCTTCCCTTTTCCCTGTCTCAGGACTGACAAGAGTGGCTCTTCCTTACCTACTGAGGGGACCCTAACAACCTCAGAAAACGTGGCTAACATTTGTCCATAGTAGCTGTAGGTGCTGCAAAAAAGGGATCTGGGGTAAAAGATGAGCGGTTTCAGGTACAATAAATGGCCATGACAGAGTCACCCACCTGCAGCTGAGACAAATTACTAGCCTGTTGTGGTGGCAAAGGCTGTTTGCTTATTTTTTTTTAATTTTTATTCCAGGAAGAAGGACCATGGGACCAGTAGTCTATTCCATGGTCAAGGTGAAAATGGTGCCTCTTACCAGGGATGACAAGCAGCAATTGCCAGTAAACACTACCAGTCCTCAAAAGTTACTTTTTTGACAGGAAAAAACACAGTAAAAAGCACTTTAAAACACTATGTCAGTCCCCAAAAGTAAAATAAACTCAATTTCTCCACAGAAAAAATGCTTTCTGTTACTTTGCATCACTTTTAAACTGACAGAATAAACAAGCACTCCACTTAAAAGTGCATTACAGTCTCAGGACAGTACATTAAAACACAAAACTATTAGCTTTAAAATAACTCCTATGGGTTTTCATAATAAGTAACGTCTTCATCTCACAGATTCAAGGTACAGCATTTGGTTCTCACCTCTAATTATTGGTTATGCTTGAGACAATCTGCAGATTAATAATGTAGTATTCACCTATGAACAATCCTAGCACAGAATATATTAGAAATAAGTAAAGAAACCACAGTTCAAACAAAGAGACCCCCCCCCCCCACAGGAAGAATCAGAAACTGAGCTCTCTGAGTCTGGATTCAGAAATCTGAAGAAAAAACACTGTATCCATCCCTGCATCTTCCTATCTGGGCCTAAAAAGGTTTTTTCAAGCAAACTGAAATCATTCTCTGCCACTACCTCTTTTTTCTTTCTTTCTTTGTGGATGTGACAGCACAAGAGTCCACTGTGGTTGGAAACAGAAAGAACAGATATATCAGGTTATATTGTCTTCGACAAAGCCACCAGTGTAAACAATCATACTGAATAAAAAGGAAGGAGAAAAAATGGAAGTGTCTTCATGTGATACACAAGTGTTCACATTATACTAGCAAAGTGATTCAAAAATGATTGGTAAAAAAAGAAATCTGAAAAAAGTGTTTACACTTTTTTCAAGTAATGGTGACCTTGGAGGTGGCAGCACTAAGTAGAAGGTGAGTGACTGAGTATGTGTGTGTGTGTGTGTGTGTGTGTGTGTGTGTGTGTGTGTGTGTGTGTGTGTGTGTGTGTGTCTGCAGAATTCAGTTGCCCACTTTAGGGGTATGAGTCCCACCATAATATACCATTTTCTTCCAAATGCCCATTTAATATATTCGCTTTTCTTGAGAGGCCATGTAAAACAGCTATTACATTAATTGAAGTATGTGTGCTTATTATAAAGTGACCCTTCTCTAGTGGTTCTAAAATTTTTGTGGCAGCTGTTTATGCAAGTCATGAAAACCTACAGTATTTCTAGAAGCAAACTAATCTTTTTCTGTGATATACATGCGGAGGATGAGGAAGGACAGCAGGCTGATGTTAGCACCTCATGCATGGACTAAAAATGGTGATAAGACACAAATACCAGTCACAATCAGATGACATGATACCACTCTTTCGCTCTCCCCGTTGGCTGCATCAGCTAAAATACACACTGCATCTCACATGGGTACTTCCACTGCAGTAGAGCATTGCAGGGGTTCCTGATGCTATCACATGTCACACTTGGCCCCTGACATGCAGACAGTTCATACAATCAGCCAGTTTATATGCCAGACAATACAATAATCTAGGCACAGTCTACCGCTACCCATTGAAACGTGAAGTCAATTGTTGCTTATGTAATTTATTTATTACTGTTTGATGACCAGGCATTTGAACAGGTATGTATTATTTACATCAACCAGAAAAAAGACATAGGTGCAAAGAAGAAATACAAAATGCAAAACTACTAGCTAAAACATGTACCAGATCAACAAAATAAGGTATACATTGATTCTTAACAGTAAATGAGCAGAACAGCACATTGTAAGATAACAATAACATATGCTTTAGTTATCAACTATTATCTCTAGAGCAATTGCAAGTGGATTCTGTAAGAAGGTGTTATTTAGGGGCTTGTTTTTTCTCATCCTTGGTATCCATTGTGTCACTACATGTTGCTGCTCCTCAGTGAATCTTTTGTTTCGCAACTGAGACAAACTTTAGTACGTACTGGCAGATGAATAACTATATTTCCCAGTTACAAGTCTGTCTGCACTGCAGCCAATTATCCCTTCAAAATATATGCAGTACATTGTAAAAGACAACAGCTCTGAACACGGTTAGCCACAAACAAATCCATCATGAAAATAAAAAAAAAATCCTCAGAGCACCGCTCATGGAATCAGAGAGGCTATAATAAGATATCCATGTCCTCACACTGGGAATCACTGTAACTTGTGACATGAACAAAGACAGCTGAAGTCTAACAGAAATTGTCGAGGCAGCACACACTGAAACAGGCAAAAAAAAAGTTTAAAAAATACTTTGAAGTTTCACACACTTGTTGACTGATAAAGTTTTAATCCTTTCTTTAAGTGCACCTGGTATGGCCAACTTCTTTGAAGGGAGCTGACAGGTGTTTTGAGTGAGAAGGAAACACCTAGTCAAGTTACATAAGGTTTTCTTTGTCAAAAAAAGGAGACTAAAGTATTCCAAAATATGTCAGTCTCTTAAATAAGCAGAGTAGCTCTGCATACAAATGACCCACAAGCAATGTTGTCGGAATGGAGGAGTATGTCTGTTTTATTTTAAATAATAGTGTTTAGTGAATTTTGAAAATGTTTACCATAACTGATGAGAATATAAAAGCTCTAAACAGAATTCCTAATTAATAAAAATATTTTGCAATACTGAAGTCTTTCTCTGGGAAGCTATGATATTGGATTGCACAGGAAAATATAGACTTCAAGCCCATGCAAAATGCTATAATAGGCAGCAAGCAAACACGCACACACACACACACACACACACACACACACACACACACACACACACACACACACACACACACACACACACACACTCACCTCTCACACACTCACCTACAAAAAGCAGTTTTGTTGTGATCACCTAAATAGAAACCAATTCTGGCCAATAAGTATTAAAATAACCCCTAATCTTCTGCTAAGAATTACTATTATATCATATACATATATGCTTAAAGTTTGAATTTCTATTTCCAAACAATAGTTTTACAAGTGTTAATATTACCATCAATGTATATATTCAGACTGTTACCTTAATGAAGGAATGTGGTAAACTTAATTTATTTTTCTTTATTATTATTATTTAATTTTTTTTTTTAGTTTAGTTTTTCACTGCTACTTTTACCACCTCAGACCAAGTCAAATGGCACTAGGGACATTGACAAATGGAGTATGAAAATGAGTGGTCAGTGCTCTCCTACCCACTTACCCACAGGAGATGTAGTCCAAGAGTGGGTATATGGCATGCAGTATAGATTTGGAGGTATGCTTATTTCTGCCAGGCCACTGATGATATATGTACTGCAGTAGTACTCATATGCAGAGGAAAGTATTACAGACCCCCTGTGTTGATGCAGGTTAACATACCAGCCACTAGGGGATGGGGATGGGAATGGCTAAACAGCAAATGGTCTCAGTTCTGCATCATGAATGACATAGGCTACACAAGGCAGTGCTGTCAGGTAGTTTTATAGGTTTAAGTACTGAATATAAACTGATGTTTCATTCTGAAACTTTTGAGTGACCACAATCTGGGGGGGGGGGGTTAAGCCAGTCCCTCAGGCTGCTCTGAAAAGAGGCAAACCTCGCTCCCCAAGGGTAATGTGGAAGGTTGGACAGATTGAAGTATTACCTCATCCAGCACTGGGCCCTATTGAAAAGGAATGAATGGAGTAGTAGTGGGGCAGGGGGTCAGTAGGCAGAGAGAAAAAATGCATTCAGGAAAAATCTTTGTGATTTGTACTATCAAATGATATACAATTATTGTAACTACTGTTCTGTCGTGTCGATCCTTCTACATGATAAATCAGATATTGCTCAAGTACTGCTTTTTTATTTTGTTTTTGGAGACTTTCCTTCTAGAACTCTACTGAAAATGGAAATTCCCAGCTGGATTTTACCAGTTAACAAATATAGCTAGCAATGAGGTAATAGGTGGATTTGTTACATTTGATATGAAGCTCCAAGTTCTCCAATTTAGGGTTGTGGTGAGTTTGAAGTGAGATAACAGTGTTTCTGGGAAATACAAGTAGAACAGGCCTACAAGTGCTCACTATAGGAATCAGTTTGGTTGCAAGTTCAAGAACTGAAATACACACAACGAAGCAATAATGTCCATTCCCACCATTTCTCTTAAGTCACTTTTGTGTACTACATGTTTTAATATCATAGGTTATTGTGACTGCTTTCAGTTGCTATGGGGCCCTGCTGCTCTTTTGTCCATGTATATTTGCATTCCATTCCTTCCTACACTGGTTTTATCTCCTGTCTGTGGGATTTATGCTTTCACTTTTATTAGGAGGTTACTGTTTACTTTTCCAAATACCTTTCACTGCTGTCGATCAGACAATATACTTAAAATTGTGTTTTAGTACTTTATTGCTGTAAAAAATACGCTTAATGTGTGTCATAATCCTGATTTCTCTTTCATTTTATTTTTTTTTTTAATTCATTTACTAGTTTTTTTTGTTTTTTCTGTTTGTTAATTTATTTCTGCTAAATGACTTTTCAAGATGTGACAGTTTATTTCAAGAGCATTATGCATGGATGTCTCAAGTGATATCTTATTGTAATTTTTCTTTCTGGGAGGATTTTATCTTTAGAAGGTTTATGCAGAAATATCAGTCATTACTCTGCTTTAGTTTTCAATCAGATTTCGAGTTCTACTCTAGTCATTATATGCATGCTATGCATGCTATGTATTTTGTTGTGTCTAGATGCACATGGTCGAAAACTGTATTGTATCGCATCGATGTTTATTACTTCAATGTTTGCGGAACAACCATGCTCATCTCATGCAGTTTTAGAAGTGTAAATGAATCTTCCTGTTTTCTTCACTAACACTGCTAGCAATGCATGGTGGTGTGTGTATTTTGTGCAATATTATACACAGTGGAATAAGGGAATCCCTCCACACAAACCGCATTTAAAGTATGAGGTACGTGGAGGGTGCAGGGGGGCTTTTCATATATGTAGCATCAATGTCTGAATAAAAAAATTCTTATTTATTTTTTCCGATGTGTACAATGAGTAGGGTGCTATTCCACTTAATGTATTTGTGGTATTGAGTAGCTGATGTTGCATATTTAATAGCTACTTATATTTTATATATATATATATATATATTTTATATATATATATATATATATATATATATATATATATTTTATATATATATATATATATATATATATATATATATATATATATAAGTGTGTGTGTGTATGTATATATATATATATATATATATATATATATATATATATATATATATATATATGTGCGTGTGTGTGTGGGTGTACACACACACACATATATATATATATATATATATATATATATATATATAGGTTCATAGGTTCATAGGTTAGTACTAGGTTAACTTCCCTTATGGGCCATTTTAAGCCTAGCCAATTACCCCATGTCAGAATCAAACCCTGCACCTTGTGTTTCTAAGGTAATATATATATATATATATATATATATATACATACAGTGAAAATACAGCACCACAATCCAGGAAACAACAGTTTTTATTTCCAAATGATAAAAAGTTCTCCCACCTCACAGTAGACTCAGGGTTTCACTTTTTTTTTGCATTGTCAGTGTTGTGATACATTACCCAAGATACCTTTTTTTATACAAAAATTATATCAACTAACAATCGAACACAGCCAGAAACAAATACAAAATTGAATAATTCCAAGTTTATGTTTATACAATATTGCAGTTTTACATACAAATATTTCAGGCATGGGCAATAATGCCCTTTTAACCTGTTAATACACCATACACAGTAATTTGCATTAAAAGTGTCCAAGTTGTTCTTAAAAATGTTTAAACTTTTGCTTGTTTTAATATAATTTGGCAGTCTATCCATGCTTCAGCTACTCTCTTAGAGAACCAATTAGTACATCTCTCATTCCTATATAATCTTCTACATAGGTTGTTTGATGAATCTCTACTACTGTTTGATAATTCCAAATATCCTTAGAGAAAGTTGTCTCTAAATGCTCTATATAGCTGAATAAGATCTCATCTAAAATATCTGTATGAAGTACTGTATAAGCTAATAACTTAAATGTTTACATCTATGACTGTCCTTGTTAAATTTCCAATGCTCTCTTTCCAATTTACGCATGCTTGTTTTCTTACAGGGTTTCCATATTGTAATTCCATACTCTAGTTTTGGTCTAATGAAATTTGAAATGATGAGATTATTATATGTAATGTCCTAGACTCTTTTTATACAACCTAGAGTTCTATTACTGTCATTAACCAAATGGTTCATACAATTGGAATAACTCAAAATTGGAAATAACCATATACCCAGGTCCTTAAAAGAATCTACAGTTTCAATCACTGTGTGCTGTATTATAGCAAAATCCCACAACTGGGTGTGGGTAATGGTGGATTTACCCATGGTTGGCATGGCTTGGTCACAAGGGCAAAGCCTAAATGATCAAACAAAGCCAACCGTAGGTAAATCAAGCATTACACACACCCAGCTATGGGTATTGCTATAATACAATAACATTACTTAAGAAAAAAATTACTTTTCTTAAATATAATGTCCTTGTATAAGGGTGAAGTGCTGCTCTTCCGAATTTTTCCACAGTATCCTGGGGCTTTCTTGATGTAGTGTGCATGCATATGGGACTTTTGTTCCCACACTTATGCAGTACGTCACTGCTATGTAAAGGAAGCAATGGAGAAAGGAAAATCTCCGTTGCTTTTCTTTTTTGTTATGGCGTAACATAATCTGTTGTAACTCAGTGTATAGCAGCTTTGTAATTATTAGTAAATATCATTAGGGAATTATGTCTCTAAGAATTCTTGATAATAAGTGCAACATTTTGCAAGTTAGTAATAATGTAAGTACCTGCTTGCTTGGATCAGGGGATTGGACATGTTTTAAAACCTGACTTATGAATCAAAAACAAATTCACAAACTTGCTGAAAAACACCACACCAGTTTATTAAACAATAAAAGACATTCACTAAGTGCTTTCACCCGTTTACCTCCCAGGCTTCATCAGAGTGAATTGAATATGTCAGTTTCATCCATTAAATAATGGGCACAGTAATTACAAATGTAATAAAAGCAAATTGTGCACCAATAAAAATCAAGCATTTCACTACTCTAAAACACACCCAATTTTTAACCATTAAATACCCATACACTTCTTACCATATGTTCATTCAAGAACTAGCATGTTTAAATATAATAAAATTCTAACACCACAAATTTAAGAAGTAATCATTTTCTAAACACATGAAAGATAAATTGTTGAATAAAATTGGATCTATATTTTGAAATACTAGAAATAGAACAACATTCATTTATACTCGTTGATTTGGTAGCATCAAGTCTTAATTGCCAAAGACATTCCCTTACTTCTAACAACATTTTTGAGTCACCACCCCTTTCATTCTCAGGCACTCTATGTATTATAAAAAATAAAAACCTATTAAAATTATTACATTGCATACTATGTGTGTATAATGCACTGGTGGTCTTTTTATTTTTGATGTCCCTTATGTGTTCCATAATTCTTAACTGTAATTTACGTGTGGTTTTTCCCACATAAAATGCTGGACACCCTAAGAAGGTAGCAACATAAACCACCATTTTGGTGTTGCAATTACAGTGACCCAGACTTCTAATAGATCTTTTATATTGGTAAATAGAAACATAAGGACCATCTTTAATGAACTTACAAATGTTACACATACCACATTTATTCATCCTTGAAGTGTGCTGCTGACCAGAGTGTACATTGTTCTCCAATAATTCCTTCATATTTCTCCCCCTGCTGTAAGTAAACTGGGTTCTGAACCTATACTGCTTTTTTAACTTTCCAGAAAAAGCAATATCACAATTAAATTGTACTAAAGATTTCACCCCTGGTGTCATCTCATTGTATTGCAACACTAAAACTCCACTTTTTCTAGTATCATTGTTTATTCTCTCAGTGGAGGTAAAAACTGCCTCAGTTCTCAAAACTGGCGGAAAGGACAAAGGTCTTCTTTTTATAACTATTACATATTTTATATATATATATATATATATATATATATATTTTTTTTTTTTTTTTTTAAGACATTTTGGTATATATAAATGAGGGAGATGGTAAGTTATGTTATACTATTTTTCACAAAAAACATATTCCAATTCTCTTCTACACTTCAGTAGTTGCCACCCTTTCTACCAAAAGAAGAATGTAGTCAAAGGACAAATGATAAGACTCTCCAGGTTGATCAGTGAGGAAGATGTTTTTAAAAGGGAAATGTTTGTTCTCATTGACATGTTTAAGGATAGGGGTTATCCCCTCAATTTGTTGTTGAAAATAAGGAATGAGGTTATAAAAAGAAGAACGTCTCCAAACTCATCCTAATAAAACTAGGGTTTAATGACTAACTTTAAACTGCAAATCAGTACATTAGTCCATTAACAAAATAAACTATCAAATGATACGCAGCATGTAGATGACCTATACAGCAGTTAACACATAAACACATATAAGTCTGATAAGACATACCTGTGCCTGGTGGACATACCTAGTTAAAAATAGATATAACTGATAATTTATCTCCAGTTTTACCTATTATGCATTCAGTACACCCAGCCTGAACAAATGTCATTCTCTTAGTCTTCTGAATACCGAATGTAAATAAAATTAATTTTAAAACACATACCCTGTCCTGGGTTATAATTGGTTTGATGGAGCTCTGTACCAGATTGTCATACCTGACTTCACAAGCTGCCAAACAGGACAGTCAGCATGACTAATGAGAGAAACAGTCTTGCCCAGGATTGGCTATATTTCTTATGAGGATACAGAAAAATAAAGGATCACCAACGATTGCCTAAGGAATTCCAGTACTGTAGACTTGTTAATTAGATATGGAACCATTAACTCTAATAATCTGTTTTCCTCTTCTTTTTTTTCCAAATATTTTTATTAAGTTTTCCAAAAATAAATATGCATTTGCAACACTGAAATATATACACACAATATATACTGGTTAACAACAATCAGATACATCAAACAGAATTAACAAATCAAACTATTTCAAGGGAGTCCAGAATAAACATATGATCTTCATTTGTACATTAATAATTCACTTTATACATTGTTACAGTCAATACTCTTTAGTATCTCAGTTACTTTTTGCCATGCGTTGTATCGTGATGTAATTCTTTCACTTCTTTTTCTGATGATGATCATTTCCAACTGAGACACATTCAACACAATCTTACTGTATTCTTTGAATGTAGGAGAAGACTCAGTTTTCCAATGTATTGTTATGATCTTACTTGCAATGGCCAGCAGAGTCCACAGAAGTGTAAACTTTGCTTTTGGAATACAATTAGATATTGAAACAGTAAACAGGATCAACGATTTAGACAGCTGGAATTTATCATTAAAAACTGCTTGCAAAACTTTATCCCAATATAATTTCAGCAGTTGACAGTTATAGAACATGTGCTGCCAGTCTGCTTTCAGTTTTAATTTGCATCTCCAACAGCCAATATCTTTTTTAAACACTAATTACATTTTATGAGGTGTCATGTAAGATTTATGTATGAACTTCCATGTAAAAGGATTCCACTGTAATGAAACAGATGTTTGAGTTGAGGAGAAGAGAATTATTTTTTTATCACTGCTATTAGGTAATTAATTATTGATTGTTTTATAGTAATCACATAAATTTTCATTACAGTATATTTTCATTTTTTAAATTTTATAAATGCTTGCTAAGTGTCCATTTCCAGTAATAGGTTGTTTTGTTAAGAAGATCATGTGTTCTATAAATTTAGGGACATCTTGTCTAATTGATAACTACATTGCCTCCTGTCTGCTTAAAATATATTGTCTTATATTTTGTATAAGTAGCCACTAAGTAAAATGTCCTTCTTACTTGTTCCAATGTTTGAACTTTTACAACAATTGATGCCAATAAATCAATTTTTTCCTCTAAGGGTCTTAACTGTTTCCGTATCAAATGTTTTGATATTACTTTGCATGCCTGCAATGGGATGTAATAAAAATGACCATGTTTTTATGTCAGGACTGTTATTTATAAAGTTTTCATCAGTTTTTAATGTATATGTGATAAATTTGGAACTTATATTTTTATGTTTATTATTTACTGCGTGTTCTCTCAACAACCAGAGAAAATTATTAGATACTATTTTAGTGTATTGCATTGGTACAGCAAAATCAAATTTCAACCATATTCGTTCATGTATTTGTTTCCATCTGGATGAATAAACTATATTTATCCATAATGATATTGTTTTACTGACAGATGACACAGTATATGCCTCTATCATGCAGAACAATTCCTCCTATTTCCCAGTTATTCAAGTGGCAATTCATAGCTATCCTGGGTTTATTAGGATACCAGAGGAAGTTTATGATTAATTTATGAAATTGTTTTATACAAGTTTCAGGGGAAGGAAGAGAACAAGCTTGTATAAAATATAGTATCTTGGGAAAATAATCATTTTAATTATATAAAGCCTGTCTTCCACTGAAAAAATAATTTATTCCATTTTTGTATGAAACTTTTAATATTTGTAAGATATCTTTGTAATTTATTGTAATTGTTGTATCCAGATCATTTGTTATTGTAATGCCTAGGTATTTGATTTTGTTATCAGAAGGTATATATTTGTAGTATTCCTTACATAAATCTTCCTTACTAGTATTTATAAGTAATATCTTTGTCTTACTGCGGTGGTAGTGCTGTGGTAGCATTGTCGCCTCACAGGAAGACGTTGTCCTGTTCGATTCTCAGCTAAAGCGTCTTCTGTGTGGAGACATGTGTGAATGGGCGTACCTTGGTTGAAGGTTGTGCATCAGAGCTGGCAACTTGGCATGTAACAATCTACTGCCAATCATTAGCGGACCGGAGTTCCGCTGTGGCAACCCCTAACCGGGAAAAGCCGAAAGATACAACAACATAAGTAATATCTTTGTCTTGTTTTCATTGAATTTGAGATCTGAGATCCTTTGAAAATATTGAATTAGGTTTTAATGAGTTATTTTCTTTTAAGGTTAGAAGAACATCATGTGCAAACAGTTGAACCTTCATTTCTAAACTATCTAATTATATTCACTTAATATTTTCATTCATTCATATGTTGTTTGCAAATGGGTCAATAACCATGCCAAACAGTAATGGAGACAAGGGGAATCTTTGTTATGTGCCCTTAGTGATTTGAATAGATTTAGAAAAACAGGATCCAAACTTTATGTAAGCCAAGGATTTTTCATATAAAGATTTAATTAATATTTATTTATTTATTTAACATTTGTTAACCAGGAAAGTCCAACTAGTCACAGGTCCTTTTTCAGCAGAGGCCTGGGGAAAAAAGCTCCACATATAAGCAGAAGATACAGATACAATTTACAAATACAATTTACACATACAATTCAAATTACATCTTGAAGAAAATTTGAATGTAAAATTAAAGGAAGACAAATAAGATTTTGAATATTAATTTAAGCAGATTAAACCAAACAATATATAATATACAATACACAATATCGCAATGCAGAAATTACGACAGGAGTTTCAGTTGTTTGACAGCTACATGATACAATATATACTTAAATGCAATATATATAAACTAGGAAATTTGTGGTCTTACCTAATAGCATCCATAGACTTAACCATAGTGAGTGTTACAAGACCTGTTCTGGTATTATATATTAAACCTAGGTTTAACAGTTACTATACACTGGAAGTTCACAGTCGTGCTGATATATAGTACTATATATGGTGCAAGTAGTTAAGAATCAAACTCTCAGAACACAGAATACAGAGGTAATTAGTTTCGTAGTATAGCTGATATGAGTGGGTTAAAGGCTTTAGATATTGAGGATGAATTAGCCAACAGGAACATAGCCAAGTATTTGCCATATGAGTTTTAGCATATGTTTAAAGTTTGTTAAGGAAGATTGTGATACTATATTGCGGGGCAAATTTGGAGAAGAGAGAATCACCAAATGAGTTGCTGGCTTTAGTTACCTGTAGTAGTAGTAATCAATTACTAGAGTGGAGTGTTATTTGATTGTGGAAGTATCAGATTTTCAAGGGGGTGTTCTCAGGTTGGTGAGGAATTTTGTGGGCAAAGGTCAATTGGTTACAAAGGTCAACTGGTTATAAAGAAGTAGCTGAGTTAGTTCAAGCCAATTTAGCTGTTTAAGAGACGAACAATGATGTGTCCTGAAAGGAGAGTCTGTGGCAAACCTGGCTGTTTTTTTGCAGCAGGAGTTGAGTTTGGACAGTTCAGACTTTCTGAAGTTTGTGAGTACTGGGGAGGCATATAGGAGTGTAGATAAGACACAGGTATGTGCAATGGTGGATTTAGCCTGTTTATTGACGAACCATTTATTTCTGTATAGACGGCTCAATTTCTTATGTACTTTCTTTATGGCCTGGAAGATATGGACATCAAATTTCATATTACAGTCGATTTCTACCCCTAAACATTTAGTGTGAGTAACAGGTGAAATTATGGTTTTCTTTTTGGACATAATATTGAAGGAGAAGTTGTGGTGGATCTTGTTGGGTTAAACAGGAGAAGTTTTGTTTTGTTAGGGCTTAGAATTAGTTTGGAGTAAGTGATCCATGTTTCTACTGAGAGAAATGAATGTTGTGTGATTGAATGGAGTTCCTGTAGAGAGGAGGCAGAACAGAGTAAGGTAGAGTCATCTGCCTATTTGATAATGGATGAGTGAAGAGAGGAAGTAAATAGTAAAAAGTGAGAAGAGGAGGGATCCTAGAATGGTACCTTGAGGAAATCCTATTGTCACTAGAAGAAGAGGGGAGAGGTCGTTCTGCCATTGGACAGCCTGCTGGTGACCCGATAAACAGCTTTGAAACCAAGTGATAGAGGGCTGACTTATATTACACTCTGGAAGAATGTGCATGAATTTGCTATGTGTGTTCATGTCAAAGGCCTTGGAAAAGTCGAGAAAGATAGCTGATATGAATTTCCCATTGTTTCTGTGATGCTCTACTGTGTTAGTGAAGGACAGTAAGGCAGCAGTAGTGCTACAGAAGGGATGGAAGGCATGCTGAGTGTTTGATAAGTGTCTGCGTGAATGTAAGTGTTCCATAATTTGTTTAAGAACACGTCTTTCTAGGACCTTGGATATAGGGGATAGTACAGCTATAGGATGATAATTAGTTCAGTAGAATTGGTGCTTTTATATAGGGATATTATGTTGAAGATTTTCCAGATTTCAGGGACTTTATTTTCAGACAAAGATCTACTGATAAGGATGGTTACAGGATAGGCTATAGAGTCGGCAGCAATTTTCAGAAATTCTGCTGGAAGTTTGTCTGTGGCTAGGGTTGTTGCTTTTAGTTTTTTAAGTATTTTTTTATGCTGTTGATGTGAATATTTGTGAGAATCTGTATTCCTCTAAAAGTAGCCATAAACAATCCCAGTGAACTGAGTCAAAAGTATTATTTATGTCTAAACTGACCACAGTCATTTTACTCTTTGTAACATTAACAATCAATTTGGGAAAGAATTCTTTAAAAGTTATCATATATGTTTCTGTCTTTTATGAAGCCAATGTGATATCCATCTATTAATAATGGGAGTAACGGTTTAATCCTAGCAGCATGTATGGCTATGAATATCTTATAATCTATATTAAGTAAAGATATCGACCTATAAGATGACCATTCGCTAGAATTTTTATCTGGTTTCAAAATAGGTGATATTTTAGTGTATTTTCGGAAGGGAGGAGTTTATTTGACATCTTTTACTAATATAAACACTTTCAACAATAACACTAAAGCTTCATTAGTTAATAATTTAAACATTTCTGGAATAATGTTGTCTAAACCTGGGGCTTTATTTAACTTTAGCTTATTAACTTGAGATTTGAGTTTTGTTATAGTTATTTGTTTATCTATTCACTTTATATGGTCTTCTAATAATTTAATCTCGACATGCTATTTAAAGAAAGCTTTTTAGTATGGTTTGTGCTTCTATTTTTTCCTTTTGGTTATTCATTTTGTGAAAATATGTTTTAAAGGCTTCTATTATTCCTTCTAGGTCTGATACTTTCTTCTTATAATCTGGATTATATATTTCCTTTACCTGATTTTCTTTTATAATTTTTTGTTCTATCAGCTATTCTTCTCTAGTTCTTTGGATTCATCGAATAAGAGCATAATTTAATCTTCTCTAAATTGATCATTGTCATATGGTGTAACATCTCTAGATATTTTTTATTTGTGTCATCTAATTCACTTGTTAAGTTTGTGTTTCCTTTTTGAATACCAAGTTTTAACTTATCGATTTTTTTGTAAATCCAGTAAGTCTTTGTTCCATTGTTTTTGCTTATTTTTAAACCATGCTACTAATTTTCCATACAAATATGACTTTGTTGCATCCCATACATATATTTCAGAAACTTCTGTATCTCTTTAATATAAAATTCATTGAAAACCATTAGGTTTGTTATGTATGAAGGTATCCTAGTTACAGTTATTCTTTGTTTTAAGTTCAAGTCTAGTTCAAAAGTAATTGCGTTGTGGTCTGATAATGGGCATGTAATTAGCTTGACTTTATCTAACTTTGTAGTTGGATCTCTTGATATATTCACTCTGTCTATTCTTGATTGTGCATCATGTTTATGAGAATAACGTGTGAAAAACAGTGTGTTTGACTCAGCATATTCATTAATGTCTACAATGTTAAAAGAATCAGTAAAGTCAGAAAGTACCTTAGATAATGTTGATTTCTTATGTGTGCTTTTTCAATTTGTATCAGCTTCATTCATTATACAACTGAAGTCCCCAGCTATGATTATATTCCCCTTAGAGTATTGTACAATGTCTTTTAAATGTTGCTTTGCTACTAACACCTAGTCCCAGTAAATATTTACCAGTGTGTATATTTTCCACTAATAGATATTATTACTACACAAAACATTCCTGATTTGTCATGGTATGTATTTATAATTTAAGGCATTAGGATTGAATTTTCGATAATACTGCTACTGTTCTCGTCTTTTGATTATAATGGGAGATTACTAAAACTGTATGATTCTTTGTGTTAAGTTTACTTCTGTCTTCTTGCACAAGGAGTATCTCCTGTAAAACAAAAAAAAAACTATTTGTACATTGAGCATTTTCAGATATTTTAAAAGACTTCCCCTTTTACAGTTATTATTCAAGCCATTTACATTGATGGAAACACATTTCATAGTTTGATTAATATCTCCTGAATTGTTAGCCATGTTCATATATTTGAAGCTACAGGTAAACATGTTAATCCCCCAAATTCACGAATCCTCCATGTAAGACTTAATAACTCTTACTTGGAGGCTGCAGTTGAATGGTATGACATCAGCATGCCATGAATATGCATGAGGGCACGCTGACCCAACCGTAATTCGTACACGGACCGTGTAAGAAAGCAGGGCGCGTGTCCGACTGCCGAGCAGTCTAAATGTCCACGCCCCTGCAAGTGATTAAAAAGTAAAAGCAAATACACAAGAGCGAGTCCGCTCAAATGTCCTTGCACCCAACACCACACTCCCTGACATTGTAAACCCCCATCACAGTTATAAAAAGTAAAAATTTAATTTTATTTTTTTAAATACCCAAAATAGCTGCCCGTATTTACGCGTGTGTGCGCGGGTGTGCCCATTGCTTAGCTAGAGTTAGCAATTCTGACATGGAAGAGCATAAGAAAGAATGTTTATGCAAATCACACCAAATAGCAATAGTGTAATGGCAGAGCGATCTCACAAAGAAGAGGCATTCATGGTTCGAGTACCACCACTCCCCTTCGTATTCATTTTAAAATCAGTATATGAAATAATACCAGACAAATATGTGTAAATAGTAGTAAAACGCAGTGAAATGGCCAATGTATCAGTGAACAAAATAAATATTTTAAATGATCCTGATATATAATTGCCTGCAGTTAAGCAGCGCTTCACCCAGCGCAATAGAGTTGCCCATAGTTTAATAATGGTTAACCCAGTGCAATAGAGGTGCCCATAGCAAAATAGCACTTTAACCAATGCAATCTGTTTACACGGACGTGCGCGCCGCGCCAACCAGGGCACCGTAGGGCAACGTAGAGCAAAGTTGCTTAAACGTAGCCACACCCCCTAGCCTGTCTGGACAGTATGAAAATAAAATGAATGACAAGGTTCGCACCCAGGACTCTGTGCATCACAAGCAAAGTACAGAACCACTAAGCCATGACAACTTAGGGGAAATAGCCACTGTTAACAGACATATACTTATTAATGGTAGTTTAACCATTACTAAGCAGGTCTCCAGTCAGCCGAGAATTTAAAAAAATGGCCAATCACAAAAAAGTGTGGGGAAATGCGGCATATTTAAGCTCCAGAGGCAAGAATACACACCATAACTGATTGTAGCTCACATCTGCAGTTAGAATGGCTGGTGTCGGAGAGGAAACATGCTTCTGAGCGCAACATTGGGGCATCGAGGAGTCGAAATACATGGTTTGGCTCCTTGTCCACCGTCATGAGTCAAAACTCCTGCAGGGCCAGTTCCAAGGGAAGGAGTACAATGCAGAGGCTTGGAACCAGTTATCTCATGATCTCAGCAGTGCCACAGGCATTCCTCGGACTGGTGAGCAGGTCCGTTACCACCATGCAGACCTGAAGAGACAGAAGCAGGACAGCCTGAACCAATGGATACAGGAGGCCCGTGGGATGCAGAATGCCCCACAACTGAGTATGTAGCCATGGAATGCAGTATGTAAGAATTGATAATTGAGTATGTATAACGGATAGGTATGTCTCAATATCCCTTCATTTACTTTACAGCTGCAGGTGACTGTGCTGCGAATCAGCAAGCCTATGCTGATAGGCTGCTAAGGCTGTGCCACCAGGCAGGTTAGTGATTATTCTGCATGTATTGTTATATAAAATATGGGAGAGAGCATGAAAGAAAGTGTTGTAGTCCAATAATACAGCCATAAAATAGCCTGAATAAGGCCTCTGCATGTACTGTCAGATAAAAACGTCAGAGAGGCAGAAAAAGAGTGTAGTAACCCATTAAGAAAGGTAACATATGTCTGGAATACTATCTCTGCGGGCACTGTCATATAAATTAAGTGAGTGAGCCTGAAAAAATAGTGTTCTAACCTATTAATAAAGGTATAATATGTCTTGAACATGTCTGCCATATGCACCATTAAAACAAATAAAGGAGAGAGCTTGTGGAAAAGTGTGTAATGCCATTAATAAAGGTCTAAAACCCGGAGTGTGTCTGTGTCACAGAGTTTGAAATATTGTTGTACCCTTGCATTATACAAATAGTACTGTTTGAAAAAGTGCTGGCAACCCAGAGTTGTGCAGTCCCATATAAAGTGGGTGATGGAAGTGCTAGTAGCTGTGAAGCATATATACAGTCTGCAACAGTCATTTACTGGCTGGCATGCATAAGTAAATCTGGCACACGTGTAGCATGTTATTTTATCCCCAGAAATGTGAGTGTGTGTCAAGAAATGCAGGGTTCTGCACAAATCAAAGTGAGAATGTCATGTGAAAACATCCCAGATATGTAGATAAAGAAATAGAAATGCACTCAAGAAATATGTAGCAGTAACATCTGTATCCTGGACAGTTAATATGTTAGATATAGGTCAGGCATATATTGAACTAGCCAAACCAATTACACAACCTAATGTATGGTGGCAAGTGTAATAATACATGTAGGGGATATACACCTGCAGTCACTAGGAATTTAGTGTAGACTAAAAGGTAATTATAAGATGTTAACCAAGGTTTTTTTCTACACCCTATTGTATGTGCATAAACCATGCAATTCCACACCTCAATGGGTATGTATAATCTTAAATATTTGTTGGGACATATGTCCTATTGTTCTATAAATATTTGCATTCACGTTGATGCATGTGCCCTGTTTAAACACCACAATCATGGTGGCCTGTTGCTACCAAACATCCCTGCATGCTGTTGGAATATCCACTGTGGTTCAATATATGCATGTGTTATTCTTGCTGTTCAACTGTTGGAACCTTGGTGTGTTGGGTTAATGGGAATATTACTGCATGCTGTTACAACTAATCTGGAATGCTGTTGTTTATGTTGTAATTAAACACACCTAATCACAGAAAGTATGGGAAGGCCGGTCCCAGCGGACCCACCTGTCCCTCCTCAGCTAGCAAGTGCACCTGGCACCAGCAGGTCCGGTGCCAGCCCAGGTTCCCCTCCTCCGTTGGTCCAATGCCACCTTCGGGTGGAAGCGGACCCACCTGTCCCTCCTCAGCTAGCAAGTGCACCTGGCACCAGCAGGTCCGGTGCCAGCCCAGGCTCCCCTCCTCCGTTGGTCCAATGCCACCTTCGGGTGGAAGTGCTGCAGGGGATGGGGCTCATCCCCCCCGTGCAAGCGCGGGTGGAGAAGGGCCACCTGTCACCCTTTGAAGGGTCCGGGTTGTGGTGCGTAGGGAGAGCCAGCATTCAGTCGCTGATCCCCTATGCCAGCTGAAGGCGAGAGTGGCGCGTCTCACGGGTGAGCCTGCCTGTCCTACGCAGCCCCCAGCACAGCCACCTTCGGGGCTGTGAAGGTGCAGTGGTGACTGCCCATGGATGGGGATCTCAGTTCCACTGTTACCATCTGTGGGCTCATGGGCTTGCGATTTCCAAACATCCGACCCCGTCAATTGTGTTCACCCACCCCATGTGTCATACACCACCCCTGTATGCGTCTTGTCTGTTTACCTCCCCAACCTACCTCCCCGGACATACCTACTTCCGCTACCTCACTTCCCACTTTCACCTGGAAAAAAAAAAATAATAAAAAATGGGCAATCTGTACCCACAAAAAATTAAGCCCCATACATAGCTGCCCATTTCGCACACATGTCCATTGGACATGTAAACTGATAATTATAATTGGCAGTACAGCATACTTTGTTGTCCTCACCCCTCTCCCAGGGGTGGAAGGTTTCAAATATCACTCCAAATTTATTGCATATGCACAGCTGTTGCTGGCAAAGAAATGGGCAGCTATGGACCTTCCCTACACCCGTCCTGAACATCCTGAGCTTGTTTACCTACTGTCTGTCCCTCTTTGTGCCCCCTTTTTCACCACTTTCCTATCTCCCCATTTTCTTTTCTTTAAAAGAAATTAGCGTGGGGGTTAGCTGGAGTAAGCACTTTTAAGCAGTAGTAAGTGGGTTTAAGCAAGTGTGCGCATGTGTGCGCTTAGCTAAGTGTCGCTAAGTGTCATGCAAACCCCCGCAAACCCGCTTACAACTACTTAAAAGTGCCTTAGTCTCTCTATGGCAGGGCCCTTGTTCTGCTGAGCAGCAAAAGAAAAAACCTCTGCCAGTCTCGAACCCCAGACCATTGACACAATAGACTGCATGAATTACAACTAAGCCACAGCAGATATACAAATAACTTGGTTCTGAAATAAATATATCATGCATTACAATGAGGGAATGTAAATGGAAATTAGGAATGGTATAACACAAATCCTTGTTCTGTGGGGCTTTACCAGCAGTTGTTGTGGAATTGCATGACATGACTGTGAAAGGAGAACCAGCCATCCTAGCAGGGAATAATGTTACAGTAGCACATTACAAACACCACACAGTATCAGACCAGGATAAATACTGGCCAAAGAAATACAGTGCAATAACCACATATGTATGGCAGTTAATTGTGTAAGTCAGAAATAAAGTACATACTCCCATGTATCCTGTGTTAGCATTTGGAGGGGTGAGTACATGTCTACACTGAGAAGTGTGTACTGGAAGCAGCAACATTCAGGTTTGAGTACAACATGCATATAACTGGCTACAACCCTATCTTCAGATAAGAGACATATACCAACCTTCTGACTGACACAACGGTGTCCAGAGCAAACAAGCATGGGCCTCACCTTGGACAGCTGAAAGGGCTACACCTACCTAACCTAGCATTTTATAGCAGTGGGCTGCAATCACAGTGAGTAATGCAATCACCACACAGCAGGCTGCATGCAATTACTGAATGGTGGGCAGCAATTGGTGCAGAGGCTGTCACATGCACAAGTGCAGATACCTAGAAAAGCTGGCTGTACCTGCAGTCCACTCATGCAATTCTATCATTGCAGGTGCTGGGAGACAGAGAGAGAGAGACACGGACACAGACAGAGACAGAGACACAACAGAGAGAGAAACTGAGACATAAACCAAAATAGAGGGGGAAAACCCAAAACAAACAACCACAAAAAATAAAAAAATAAAAACCTACAAAACCGTAACACACAGAGCAGGGAAATACAAAGGTAAGGTATGTAACTCACATGTATGTGTTGGCATGTAGTAGATGTTCCTGAAGAGTACTCTACACACTGCAAATCATCCATGTGTGGCAGCAGTATGTATCTATCTGTATCTGCACATGTGCATAGGGCAAGGGACATACTGCAACTGTTAGTGAAGGGTGGACAGATATCTGTCATTGAAGGTTGATATGTGCATATATCTATGTAGGTCGTAGTGTGTGGCCTAGAAAACAGCATGCAGTGCTGATATATGTCATGTGGTGGTTAAATGCTGTGGGACTGATTTGTCAGATCTGCTGTGTTACAGCCAGTGAGGCCTGCTAATGCTACATGGGCTGAGGACACCCACATGCATTCTGCACAACACTGTGCAATATAATCACATAACTGCACATCCCTCAACTGTCACATAAGTGATATTCCTACCACGAAAGGTGGACTGTACATGTGGCTGTATGTACATCCATGTGTACAGCAATGGATGTGTACATGTATGTGTATAGATATGTATATATATATATATATATATATAGCGATATAGAGAGAGAGGGAGAGACAGAGTGACACAGAGTCATATGTACTGCAACAGGTGTGTGGTGACCAAGGCATGGACTGTAGACAAGTGTTGATACTGCAGTGCCATTCCTCCTTTCCAAAACACTGTACCCATTAACTACCACATAGGTAGAGATCTACCTAACAGTGAAGGTGTGATAAGGGAACATGGGACACAGGTGGACAGTAGCCTCCGCTTTGATGAAGACAGTGCTACACTACACCTGTAATCAGTCTGTGTGTTATGTGTCATGACAACAGGTGTGCCATCTATAGAAATATAGGGCAGTGTTCCCCTCTACTCATCACAATGCCCTGTGTGGTTTGTACCTCACATGACAACTACACTAGGTGAAAAGGCCACAGACATACCTCCCAAAGGGTAATACTGGCCGCAAACAGATGCCCTATTTAGACTGACTCACAAAACCACATCTACACTGTATTGCATAGCCATACAGAGATGACCTTTGCCGGACATACAGAGGTATGTCACACCCATAGCTGGGTGACAACCACCATGGCAGCATATCACAATCCCTCCGGGATACATGCTCTAGGGCCCTAAACCTTGTCAGCTCACTAAACAGCACATGCTGGAGGGATACATTTCCATCTCAGAGATATGCCATACACCGGAATAGACCACCTAGCAATAGCAAACAAGGTTCCTCATTAGCAGTTGTCATAAATACCCCTGATGATTGTGTGGGAGACTGGTAATACACCCCAGGAAACACCTCTGTGGTTCTGGTTGGCAGGGGCAAGTGAAATTAAAGTACATGTGTGTCAAAGGCCAGGGTAGCATATGGCTAGGCTGCCGTAGGCCCTAGGGCCAACAGCATATTACCTACCTATGACACTTTGCACTCACACATGTACTCAATGCAATACCTGCTATGTGAGGTTGAATAAGTGTAACGCTGAATGTGTGCAAGGTCTGTAAAGGTGTGATAGCTTAGTGTAAAGTTGTATCTGACATGGTAGTGTCTATCCTAGCTGTGAGGACAGCAAATGATGTGTAATGTACTGTTAGGCAGACATAGTAGTACGGCATATGATGTGACGTAGTTCCTTGTTGACGAATGTGGTGTCTCATTGTATGCTAAAGCAATACATGTATGCTTAGTGAGTGGTACCGGTGGTGAATCCAACTCCCATATAAACTATAGTACTACCAGAAGCTGTAGGCCTAAACAGCATAGTATGGTGTGTGTTCACATTGCTTGGAAACATTATCATGTGTGTTTCCTGTAGTCTGCACAGAGGACAAAACTCAGGCATAAGGATGTGTAAGTAGTGGTACACAGCACTGTATGGTACACAGGTAATGCTCATCTGTGTTGGCATACAGTGGTGTGTTGTATGTTTGTTTGATGTGTGTGTAATCATGCCTGTACAATGGCTGCAATCATATGTGTGTTACATGGTATACGTGTGTATCCAGCAACATATATACTCTGTTACAGCAGTATGCCACCTATAGTAACAACTGTACACATCTGTTAGGCAGGGCTATGGCAACAATGACTAGGGTGGTTGACTGGTACTACTGTACCTGTACTTTACATCCATTGCAATGGATGACATCTCTGTTCGTGCATTGGTGTGATATACACCCCTGTCTTGAGGTTGTGCAATGTGTCACATACAGTGTGTCGGGTACTGTTGTATAGTGGTGTGATATATAGAGTGTGCCAGGCACTGTTAGTTAGTTGTGGCCTGAGAACCAATAAGTGGTATTGAACGTGTGTAACCTCTGACAGACAATAGGATGGTATATATATCAGTAAAGTGATATCTGTGGTTAAAGGTGTAAAGTTTGCCACAGGACTTCCTCACACATATTGTTCATATCTTTTTCAACCAGATGGCCCACCAACGCAATCCATCTTACACAACGGATGAGGAAGAGGTGATACTACAAAGCCTATTGCAGCAGTACACAATGCTGTTCTCCAGAAGCAGCCAGCACCAGCAGGAGCAGACTGCACTGTGGCAGGAACTTGTTCGTCGGGTAAATGACATAGGCATGCATAATCGGACATATGAGCAGGTACGACATCACTGCAGTGATTTAATTAGACATGTCTGGCAGCGTGCGTCTGATATCCAAAGACAACATCTTGCCACAGGTGGTGGGGTGGCCATTCATCCCCCCTCTCACCAGAGTGGAGGAGCTGCTCTTAAGAGTGGTGGCTCCTGGACAACAGCAACATCAACCTCTGACATGTGTTGTCATGGAGGCCGGAGCCACCCAGCACGTCCACCTGGAGCAAGCAGGTAACATGCCCTATCTGTAGACAACAGTTAACTGTATTGTTAGATTATGTCTACGTGAGATGTGTACTGTGTGTTTAGCAGTTCTGCTGCCTAGTGTTGTGCAATACTGATATTTCGAATAATATCTCTACACCTGTGACTGTTGACTGTTGTTATACTGCAGTTTAGCATACCCACTGTAGCAATGCCACAGTTGTGGCCACTGACAAACTCTCTCATATTCTCGTAGGTCCCTCTGGTGTGACAGCAGGGCAGCCGATCCATGCTGGTGAGTGTGTTATAACTGCAATGTTGGAATGAAATATGCATGTCATAGGTGAGGTGTAGACCATGTACACGTAACACACCTACGCATAATGCATGCCGTGCATGTTTGCTGTAAGACGTTGCACAGCTCAGTAATGTCAGTAGCTGCCTCACTGACATGCAATACACAGAGCATAAGACACAGTTGTGGCAACCCCGTACTGCACATTGGATAGGCATAGTTGCAACACCTGTACACAACATAACATGTTTATCATACGCAGTACACAAAGACATGCTACATATGGCGTAACCACACACCTGCTGTAAGATCACACCTCAGTATCCCACATGTCATCCACACACACGTGATGTACCTCAGGGGTAGAGGCCTATCATGGGGCTGTGCAACACTCTTCAACACATAACACAGTCATGTAAGGCAATGCTCCCTATTGGGCACCTCATATACCCATGTACAAAGTGGCTGTGTAATAGTGAACGTAGCCACGGTACTGCAGTTCAGGTGCAGCATGCTAGGCGGTGGTCTGTCACACAGTAGGAGCCGTGAGTGACCACAAGATGCATGATGATGATGATGATGGCACATGGTAGTACACCCCATCCAGTTACAGTGACCACAGTACTACACATAGCAGTCTTTGCTTTGCACCTCATTGTTGTGTGTGTGCAAACATATGCACCTATACACAATATGCATAGCATGTTGTGTGTGTGCTTACATATGCCAGTATACACAATATGCACAGCTGTCGCCATCTGTACAAAGAGTCACTTATATGTCCTGGAATGCTATTGGGTGTATAGGTCACATGACACACATTGGGTATGTGTGGTGTTTAATGTTGCAGTCGTGTAGCATGCCATAACATGGCTGGCACCGACATAGCTGCAATATGTCCCACACTCACCATAACCACTGTACAATGGCCATGTCGAGCATTGGGATTCCTTCACATCTACATGCACCACTCATCCCATGTCTGTACATTGCATGCATTTGCTACACCTGTGCCCACTATTATTTGCTATGTACACAGACACTGTAAGCAGACATGGCAATCTATGTGTCACACAGATAACACATGCAGCCATGGTATGTATACCATTGAGTGATGGTGCACAGGACATTGCAGAGCAGATAATACTTGCACAGGAATGTTGTGTTCATGTACACATTGTGTTCCAGGGTGTAGACAATCACTGAAAAACTACACACATGCATCACAGCCATGTATAATGTCATTAAATAGGGCCGTCTACACTTGCACTGCATGGTCTTGAGCAACACATATTCTGCATGCTGACACGTGTGAGGTGACTGTTTTCCACTTGATACTGTCACCCACCTTCACCCACTATTGTGTATGTGTTGGATTGCTGGTGTGTGTGTGTGTGTGTGTGTGTGTGTGTGTGTGTGTGTGTGTGTGTGTGTGTGTGTGTGTGTGTGTGCTGTGGTGAGCAGTGTATTTGTGTTCATGTGTGCATGTGTTCATGTGTTCATGTATGCATGTGTGCATGTGTGCTAACATCATGTACAGATTGTGAAGTGTGTTTCCTGTCTTCCTTCCACAGGTGTTGATTTAGGGCTGTCTGAATGCAGCAGGGAAAGTACAGTTTTGTACCTACCATAAATGTAGATGTCCAAGAGGAATGTATCTACAGTCTTTACAAATGGGTTGTCCTGTCGTCAGGCAGCCCTTCGGTCGGCCGGATTCCAAAGTCTGGGTCTGGCTTCGGCTGGTGTCGCACTTCACCCAATGTCATTGCGGCAGTTCTTCGGGTATAAAGGCATCAGGCAATGCCATTTTCCTCAGTGTTTCTTGCCCCAGATGCCAGGTGCCCTCTTGGTTGGCTAAATTTGGATAACTGCCAAAGTTTCCAAATAGTAGAGAGCAAACACACAAAATAAACATGTATGTACATATATACAAACAAATACACCATAATAGATCCCCCCCAAGCTAGCTGAAGATTGGTAAGTACCCTAGGAGTACCTCAGAGGGGAAGGAGGGTGGGTAATCCTGACTGTAGATGCATTCCTCTCAGACATCTACATTTATGGTAGGTACAAAACTGTACTATGTCCTTCAAGGATGCATCTGCAGTCTTTACAAATGGATAGAATACCATAGCTAAACTAGGGGAGGAGGAAATGAGAATAAATTATGGTGTAGTCAGGATCCCTTGCAAAACAGCAGTGGCAAAACCAGCACGGGATCTAGAGTATAGAGGTAAGTTATAATGCTTGGCAAATGTATGCACGGAGGTCCAAGTAGCAGCCTCTATAATGTCCTTGGTAGCCACTCCTCGTAAGAAAGCTGTGGTAGTGGCTGTGGCCCTTGTGGAGTGAGGCCTGATGTTCTCTGGAGTTTTCTTTCCATGGTAGGAGTAACAAAATCTAATGCAATTTCCTATCCATTTGGAGATTGTCTGTTTAGAAATTGGTTTTCCTTCTTTTCCTGTTGCATAGGCTACCAGAAGCTGGTCAGTTTTTCTATTGTTTTTTGTCCTGTCCAGGTAGTAGCGTAATTGTCTGTGTACATCCAAGGTATGTAAGAGCTTTTCTCCCCTGTTCTGTGGATTGGAGAAGAATGTAGGAAGGTGGATAGCCTGATTTAAAGAGACTCTGGATACCACCTTAGGCATGAATGTAGGATTTGTTCTCAAGGACACTCTATCTTGATGGAAGATCAAGAAGGGTTATACTGCCATTAATGCCTGTAGTTCAGAGACCCTTCTTGCTGAAGTTATTGCCAGCAGGAAAGCAGTCTTCCAGGATAAGTATTGCAATTCTGCTGTAGCTGCTGGCTCGAAAGGAGGTAGAGTCAGCATTTCTAGCACAAAGTTCAAGTCCCATGCTGGCAATGGAGGTTTCCTGGGAGGTTTTACATTTTTAATTCCCCTCAGAAACTGTCTGAGCAGAGGAAGCGAGAAGACAGGAGGATTCAAGCTGTATTCTGCTGAAATAGCTGATGCATGTATCTTGATGGAGGAATAGGACAGGCCTGTATGGAAGAGCTCCGCCAAGTACTCCAGGATGTTGGCTATGTTCACCAGTGTCACATCTTGCCCCTTTGCAGTACTCCAGATGAGATATCTTTTCCATTTTGCTGCATAATTCTTTCTTGTTGAAGGTCTACGAGCCTCCAGGATTATGTCTTTAACCCTTTGGGATAAATTTGGGTTAAATGCTGTTATGTAATGTTCCAGGCAGTTAGCTGCAGAGTTTTTAGGTTTGGATGCAGAATGCTGTAGTTGTTCTGTGTCAGCAGTAATGGGATCAGGGGCAGTTTCCATATTTGTTCCCGGGACATGCTCCTCAGCAGTGGATACCAATGTTGTCTTGGCCAGTCTGGGGCTATCAGGATGATCCTTGGACGTTCCTCTTTGATCTTGAGAAGCACCTTGTGCATCAAAGGAAGTGGTGGGAATGCGTATGCTGTCAGGCTTTTCCAACTGAAGGATAGGGAGTCCACCTTCCAAGCAAGTGGGTGGTAAGTCCTCGTGCAGAATTTCTTCAACTGGTGATTGCATGGGGATGCAAACAAGTCTATTTGTGGTAATCCCCATTCTCTTGTGATGGTTTTGAAAATGTCCGGATGCAGCATCCATTCGTGGGCATCTGTTGTAGTTCTGCTTAATATGTCTGCTAGAATGTTTTCCTTCCCTGGTACATAAATTGCCTGTAACTGAATGTTGTAGCTCAGAGCCACATCCCATAGGTCCAGTGCCAGCCGGTATAGGGGGTATGAGTGTGTGCCTCCCTGCTTGTTGATGTACCACATAACTGTGGTGTTGTCTGTCCTTATCATCAACTGGCCTTCTTGGAGAAGAGGTCTGAATGCCTGGATTGCCAATTTTACTGCCATCATTTCTTTTAGATTTATGTGCAGATGCAGCTGGTCTTGAGTCCATAGGCCTTGAATGCACTTGTCCATCATGTGTGCCCCCCAACCGAGGTCTGAGGCATCTGTCGTGATAGTCTGTCTTGGTTGACTTTTGCGGAAGGGCAGTCCTGTGTTTGATTGACAGGCCTGAGCCCACCATAAGAACTCTTGCTTCAGGCATGGGATCATTGGAATTTTGGTTTCTAGGCTGTGCTTGTGCTGAGACCACAAATTTGTTAGGTACCACTGTAGCTTTCTCATATGAAGCCTGGCATGAGGGACCAGAATTATGCAGGATGCCATGAAGCCTAGAGCTTGTAGCACTTTTCTTGCAGTTAGATGGCTCTGCTTTGTTAATGCCAAGAAGTAGAGAGGAAGTTGCTCTTTCTTTTCTGCAGTTAGAAATGCCATTTGTTTTGATGTGTCCAGTTCTGCACCCAGAAAGGTTATTATTTGGGATGGAATCAGCCTTGACTTTTTGTATTGACTGTATATCCCAGGGCTTGTAGCAGGTAGATGACTCTTTGTAAGTCTTCTGTTAATTTGTTTTGTTGTCCGCTTGTATCAGGCAGTCGTCCAGGTAGGGATAGATTTGAATTCCCTGAAGTCTGCAATGAGCGATTACTGATGCCAGGCATTTCGTGAACACTCTGGGCGCAGTAGATAAGCCAAAGGGCAATGCTGAGAATTGATAATGCTCTGATCCTGCAAGAAATCTGAGGTATCTTCTGCAAATTGGTCTTATGGGGACGTGCAGGTATGCCTCCTTGAGATCTAGAGTTACCAGCCAAGACTCCTTGCCCAGCATGGGAAGAAGCTACTGTAGGGTCAGCATTTTGAATTTTGGAACAATGAGGAATGTGTTTAAAGCGGACAGGTCTAGAATAGGCCTCCATTTGTTTTCTTTTCTTGGTACCAGGAAGAGCCCAGAGTAAAATCCCTTCCCTTGCTCCATAAATGGTACCTTTTCCACAGCTCGCATTCTTAATAATTGAGATATTTGTTTTAGAGCTTCTGCCCTTTGAGAAGGTGGTAGGTTTGGCATTCCTCTCTTTCCTGGTAGTGTATGGAAATGGAACCTGTAACCTTTGTCTATAGTCTGCAAAATCCATTTTTCTCTTGTATTGCAGTGCCAGTTTTTTGAAAATAATGTTAGCTTTCCGCCTAAGGGTGCTTCTAGTTGTTCACTGGTAGGCGGTGCCACCGCCAAGTCACTGTGATTGAGTTGTTGTAGTGGTGGTGGCTGTATCCGTGCCTCGTTGATTGTTACCCTGCCACTGGCGACCCCTGTAGGCACCCCTGGATTGGTTTCTGCCTCTAGAGCGCCTATTCCTGCCTCTTTGTGCCTTAGAGGAGTCCGGAAAGGACCAATTCTTGGCAGGCCAATTCCTGCTAAACCTTGGAGGTTGAACTTGTAAGAAATCTTTTACTGTTTGCACAGATTTTGCTTTCTCTTCCATCTTTTTTAGTACTTGCTGTGCGGGGGCACCAAATAAATTGACCTTGTCCATAGGTGCATCCAAAAGCTTAGATTTGACATGGTCTGGTAATGCCTGTTCTTTCAACCATGCATGCCTCCTGATAACTGTGCCAGTCATGGCTGATCTAAAGGAAGCCTCCAGTGCATCATAGCCACATTTTAAAGGATGGTTACTAACCTGCTGTATGTTATGTAACATTTCTTGAACATACTTTTTATCTATAGACTCTTCAGAGGACAGTTTTTTAATCAACTGGTCAAGCATAAACTCTTGATATTGAATCATATGAAATTGGCAGTTCAAAGCTCTAGCTGACAAAGTAGCAGAGGTGTAAACTTTTTTACCCCATCTCTCTAAGGACCTGGATTCCCTTTCAAAGGGGAGGGGGTTTTTAGAAGAAGTAGCTGCAACAGCTTTAGGGCCCTGGGCGATAGTCTCTGGATCTGCAAAAGGGGCCTTATATAAGTGGTGATGAGTGTCCGGGACCCTGTAGTACCTATCGGGCTTAGCAGGAGCCGGAGGTAAAGTATCAGGAGTAGTGCAAGCATCATTAAATGCATCATCAACAACAGATAGAACTGGAGGTATAGCTAAAGGCCTATGCTTTGGCAAGTGTAGAAAGGTCCTAAGCCTTTTTCTCGAGTCTGAGAAATCTTGGCCCTGCCACTGAAAGTGTTCCCTCATAGCATGCAAGGTTTCCCCAAAGGAAAATTCCTCAGGAGGAGAGGCTGAAGGGATGGACTCCTCAGCATCAGAGTCTTCGTAAGGAGAATAAGAAACCTCAGGAGGGTCTGTATGTTCTGAGTCATCAGAGGAATCATCTGTGGCTACTGGCTCAGGGGGCTCTGCTCTAGGCCTCTTTTCTGGAGGAGGAAGAGAGGCCCTGTCTGGATGAGGCTGGGATCCACGAATTAAAGAGATGAGATCCTCTGCCAAAGAAAGCATATGGGAGCTGGTGCTGGGCCTGTGAGAGGGGGCTTGGCAGGCCCAGGTTTTGAAGCTTTGGCTGCTTTAGCCCTGGCAAAGGCCTTAATAGACATAGCTGGAGGAGGCCTAGCAGCTCCACGTGCAGGGGTAGAAATATCTAGGGGTATGGTGTCTGACAAATCCTGTGAAATCGCAACAGAAGGTTGGATTTCAGAAGCCGTTTCTACCAGGATAGAAGAGGCCTCGGTAGAAGGCAAGTTATCGGCTGAAGAAAGAACCACTTGCTCGGTTTCGGCCGAAACCGAGACACTCGTGGTTTGCTTAACGCGTTTCGCCGAAACCGCGGACCGCAAGTGTCGGTCCTTTTCTTTGCGCTTTTTGGTTATTTGCGTAGTCGGAGGATCTGATGGCATAATGTAGGCAAATTCGGAGCCGAAAATCTGTTCAGCAAAGTCCGAGCGACGTCTAAGCGTCCGCGTTAAGAAGCACAGGCTAGACAAGCTGCTACGTCGTGGTCTGGGCCTAAACAATGTATGCAATAGGAGTGGAAATCTTTATGAGGTATTTGTTTCCCAAAAGATAAACAGTTATTAACTTTCTCTGACATCGGCTGAGGCAAGAAAGAGTCCCCAACGGGGTACTTAGCTTTATAGAAGTCTTTGAAGTAGTATTCGGTAGTAGTAATCTCTGGATCTGACCGACCGGCACTTGCGAACAGCTTCTGCTTCGGGCGCCACGCGGCAAGAAAGACTGGGGAAAATGGCGTCGGCTGATGCCTTTATACCCGAAGAACTGCCGCAATGACGTCGGGTGAAGTGCGACACCAGCCGAAGCCAGACCCAGACTTTGGAATCCGGCCGACCGAAGGGCTGCCTGACGACAGGACAACCCATTTGTAAAGACTGCAGATGCATCCTTGAAGGACATCCTGATGTCACTGTTACTAATAGTGGAGATGATGAGACATGTATTGTGGCACAGGATGGTCTGTCAGGGTCTGTCGTTGGCCCACCAATCGACAGTACACAGCGTTCAACCCCATCTATGTGCACACTCATACTGCCTGTACATCCCTCATCACCAATGGCCTTAGCTGAGGGACAGCATACAGTCGGCATTGACCAGGAGAGTGTGATACCCATGGCGCATGCATCCCCTCACAGCAGCCATAGCTGGATTACTGGAACGGTACCACATAGGTGGATGTCCAGGAGTTCTCGGGGGAGCACCACTGGTCGTATTGCCCCTGGCAGATGTGCCCCCAGAGATATTACAACCTCCAGTATGTTCCAGGCTGTAATGGAGGCACAGGCACATATGGAACGGTACACCCGACAGGGACTACGGGCGCAGAGGGCCCATTACACTGCTATCAATGACAGCATCCGTGACCTTGCCGGTTCCATCTGGAATTACACCGAGGTCATTGATAGCCGTTGGAGGGAGACATTAGATGTCTTCCACAATGTGTTAGCCATGAGCCAGGACCATGCGGGATGGATGGGAAGCCGACGCGGACGCATGCCAGCATCAGCATCAGCTGGCAGTCATCGCGAACGGACCACGGATCACAGCCGCTCCCATAGTGGCAGTACCAGCCCCAGCAATGCTGGTGCTGGCCTGTTTATTGACCGTCCTACTAGACCACGTGCACGTGGCAATGGCCAGTCCCAGCAGGGACATGGGTCCAGTCATCATACCTCTGCCTCTGATGATAGCACCCAGTCAGGGTTGGTACCCGATACTGCCCGTAGCATCCCTGCCAGGCACAGGTACCGTGTCCGTGGCCAGAGACAGTGATCTGTATGGCCTAGCAGGTACAGTCTGTGGCTATCCCACAACCACCCATATATGGCAGCCACATGGTGGAGTTGTGTGCATGCAGATACACACACATTAATCAAACAACTAGGGCTCACACATACACACACACACACATTACATCAACATTGGCTCATGCTGTAATGTTGTCCCTCACACACACACACACACATACACACACACACACACACACACACACAAACAGACATGTCGATTGGATGGGTCAATGTCGGGCTCTGGCAAACCAACAACACACCCTGTGCATATGATGACACCTGTGCCACCTCCTGTCACCTGTAACATTGATGCAGGAATAAGCTAACAAGGTTCTGATTCACAGGGTGACATTATAGCAGTGTAGCAATAGTAGCAAGTTGCCAACAGGAATGTGTACTGATATCCTTGTAGGTATATCTGAGCAGGCATTATGCATCACAGCTCTGATAGTCATTGTAGCATTGTTTACACTAATGTTAGGTCTGAGTATGTATTGTCCACCCATTGTACACCCATGTGCCACTTGGCTGAAGTGTACAGTGTTGCCAGCATGTGTTAGTGAGTGGACAGTACGTGTGTGATGTGTGCATTACAAATTAGCAGGTGTACATCTGTGAACATGGTGTGTGCACACTGTCTGCATGTATGTGCATACTGGACATGTGGGATGTGCGACATACCCTGTTGTACACATTGTTAACATCTCATGGTAATCTTTCGATGGCCAGTATGCATTCTACTATAGATATGTACTAACATGGGTACACATGTATGTATGACATGGGTTGACACTATGCTGTGGGTGATACTGTTGATATCTGTCAATGATCTGCCATCTGGTAGTATACACCACCTCAACAGCATGACTATAACCAATCATTAGATGATGTCTTGAAAAATGACACACAGTTGTAGGGAACTCAGTAACAGTTGGATCCTTCCGGTACTATACTATAACAGTAACCAGTGGTATTGACCGCCACACATTCCTGGGACCACACCTGTGTGGCATATAGCCCTCTTAGGTACATGCAAACACACTAGTGATATATACATCCACATCTGGAAATGCATGCATTGGCCTACACTGCATTCCCTGGATGGGACGCATATCCTACACAAGGGTATCATACAGACAGATACCTGTTGTCCAATACATGCTGTATAGTCATAAGCCGACTATGGCATAGTCACCCACATTTACTAGACATACTATCCCGACAGTACCACATAGATGGTAGTCCTCAACATGTATGTTGGGTACCAATGTGTACAGACAGACACATGTCATGTCATCTGTCCCTTGGTATCCACATATCCATAGGTATTGTGGGGTCCATCAGTGTTTCACATAACACATTAGGGGCCTGCATGCATATCTACAGGGCTGTTGTACACCTATAATGACTGTCCATTACTGCCAGTCATTGTTGTGTATGAACATGTCTGACATATACCCCAGGCAATTACCCTGACTCACAGTACTCTATAGTACGTGTCATGGGTGTGTGTGGCACAGATGACCTTGGCCACGGATCACTGCAGTGGCCGGGCTTGTTGCATACATACATATGTGACCTATGATCTGAGAAGCAGCAGCACAATCCGTCGAAGGAAACAAATGTATTCATGTAGTATGCAGTCTTCACACCTATGTACTGATTGAGGTCACATGTGCACATATTTATTTGCAACACAGATACCCGATGAGTGCAATGCACATAATGTTTTAATCAAAGCAAAGCCCACACTGCATTGACCGCCTGTGGCACACACACACAAAATCACACACACTCAGCGTTTGCAGGATTCAAACCCCTACCTAACTATGTTATGATACTAGAGAGATACGCATTAACATGGTGCGCTATATGCTTTACTGGGTGGTTTCTGTTCTCCTGATATATTTGTAGGATGCTGACATCATCAGACATTTCAAAGAGGGATGTACCACTTTTATTGTGTTTTCCTAGTCTCCAAAAAGGTTACTCCTCTCAAAGGAAATCACACACCCCCCCACACACATTAACACACACTCTCAGCATTTGTAGGATTCAAACCTCTACCTAACTATGTTATAATACTATAGAGACACGCATTAGCGCAACACGCTATATGCTTTACTGGGTGGTTTTTGTTCTCCTTGAATATTTGTAGGATGCTGACATCATCAGACATTCCAAAGAGGGATGTACCTCGTTTAATGTGTTTTCCCAGTCTCCAAAAACGCTACTCCTCTCAAAGGAAATCACACACTGTCAGCACTTGTAGGATTCAAACCCCTACCTAACTATGTTAGGATACTAGAGAGATACACATTAACACAGCGCACTATATGCTTTACTGGGTGGTTTCTGTTCACCTGATATATTTGTAGGATGCTGACATCATCAGATATTCCAAAGAGGGATGTGCCTCTTTTAATGTGTTGTCCCAGTCTCCAAAAAGGCTACTCCTCGCAAAGGAAATCACACCCCGCCCACACACACACACTAACAGCGCTTGCAGGTTTCAAATCCCTACCTAACTATGTTATGATACTACATAGATACGCATTAACACAGCGCGCTATATGCTTTACTGGGTGATTTCTGTTCACCTGATATATTTATAGGATGCTGACATCATCAGACATTCCAAAGAGGAATGTGCCTCTTTTAATGTGTTGTCCCAGTCTCCAAAAAGGATACTCCTCTCAAAGGAAATCACACCCCCCCCCACACATACACTAACAGCACTTGCAGGATTCAAACCCCTACCTAACTATATTATGATATTAGAAAGATGTGCATTAACACGGCACGCTATATGCTTTACTGGGTGGTTTCTGTTCTCCTGATACATTTGTAGTATGCTGACATCATCAGACATTCCAAAGAGGGATGTGCCTCTTTTAATGTGTTTTCCCAGTCTCCAAAAAGGCTACTCCTCTCAAAGGAAATCACACACCCCCTTCACACACACTCTGTCAGCACTTGCAGGATTCGAACCACTACCTATGTTACGATACTAGAGAGATACACATTAACACGGCGTGCTATATGCTTTACTGAGTGGTTTCGGTTCTCCTTGAATATTTGTAGGATGCTGACATCATCAGACATTCCAAAGAGGGATGTACCTCTTTTAATGTGTTTTCCCAGTCTCCAAAAAGGCTACTCCTCTCAAAGGAAATCACACATATACACACACCCCTCACACACACTGTCAGCGCTTGCAGGATTCAAACCCCTACCTAACTATGTTATGATACTAGAGAGATACACATTAACACGGCATGCTATATGCTTTACTGGGTGGTTTCTGTTCTACTGGTATATTTGTAGGATGCTGACATCATCAGTCTGGACATGGAAATGTGTGTGCACTTTCTTTTATGCAATCCCAGGAATGATCCATGTGGGTCGGCAGGTATCAACAGCTTGAACGGGACCCTGTGAGTCGCACCTTGTGTGATCTATCTGTGGACACATTGACATCCCTTCATATGTCAACACATATCTATGCACAGATTGTTGGTTTTGTGGATATGACATGTGTCTGTGATGTTGATGAAGAGCTATGCAAAGTCTATGTGGGACATGTGTAGCTCTGTTCAGTGATGTATGTCCTGGGTGGCTGCCTTGCAAACGGTGTAGCATGTTTGGGAACCATGATCTGCACATGAACATACCACAGTTGGTAGGGTTGTGTGTTTGTCAGCTTCTAATAGCTCTGTGTATGACTTCAGCCATGATGCACTCCATGGCCTTGCAGATCAGACTGTATAGGCTTACTTGACTATACTTCCCATGGTGTGTTGTGCATCCACGCTTGTGGGGAGTGCCATATGTTGCTGTAACACATTCAACAGTTCCAGACCCTGTGGAGTGGGTGAGGCTCAACAGACTGTTCAGGTGCAGGGTCTGTTTGTTCTGTAGTGCATGCATGACACATATTGGGAAACATTGTAATCCAATTGCTGCCATGCTTTTGGCTTTGGGGGAGCTGGTCAGCCATTCTACATGTGATATCTCCTGGTATGATGTCAGGGACTATCGTCAGTGGGAGGTGGGTATGTATACATGGGCCTGTCTGATAGGATGTCAGCAGTGTCAGTAAGGTACAGTTGGCCCTGACTCAGGACATATATGAGTGTACATTACTATTTATGACATAGCTGAAGGACATGTCATGATTCTCAGTCTGAACTCCTTCTCAGTTACTCTTTACAAAACACCAACAAACCTGAGCACTAATCCTGGTTATACTCTTTTACACACTTAACACCCTACTGATCCTTTGTGATCAGGCTACAGAGTATGTCATCATAATATACTGGGATGTCCAGGGGTCGGTTTTTTGTGTACTCTCCAGTCCAGCTAGTGAATATTGTGGTTATGACACAATGTCACATCTGCCTCATGTACACAGACAACCCTCTCCTCCTCCCAGCACACTCAGATATATGTGAGAGATGCAACAATATTGACATACAGGAGGCTGAGCTCTCTCGACCCATTACTGGCATGGTCTATCAGGTGGTGAAGGTGACCACACACACCACATATCAGTCTCACATACACCGATAATGACAGCAATCAAACCACATTATCACACATACACATACTTGGAGGCTCTACATACACTCTGCCTAGGCAGCAGAGACCTCCAAAGCAGACACACAAACAACTGCTACTCCACTACAATACCCACATATCACATAGTTCACAATGTCAGTGTGCCACACAGTCACTGCCCTTCGGGCTAAACAACACATCTGATACACTTGTAATAGGTGACACAATGTCAGACACACTGACGTCCCACTCACCAGGCCAAACAAGGGAATAGTCACTTTGAGCTGTCTCTCAGGTGCCAGGATCTGCCACATAACACATGCACTCAGGTCACTCCAAAGCAAGTCCAGGACTGGCTCCATCATTGTCCATGCTGGTGCGTACAATCTCAGACATTCCTCCCTGGACCACATGACATGATACATAGAGGAACTCTCTGATCATGTAGCCCAAGCCAGTATGACCCTGACCTTGTCTAGCATCTTACACTCAGCAAGTATGATGTCTCAGTATACCAACAAACTGATCATGTTTAACAGTTGGCTAACATATTGGTGTTATTCAAAGGGGATACAGTGTCTGTCAGTCTGGGGTGACATGCTCGACATGCCACGTAGCTTCCCTATGGACAGCTTGCACCTGTCACCCTTGGACTTTTGAATACTGGCTAAGGCACTTGCTGCCACCATACTGCCTTATTTAAGTGGGGCTCAAAAGACAGACCCACCTCCATAGACATTACAGAGTACATGACACTGAGGGTAATGCTGCTCAACACCAGATGTATTACCCTCACATTGACCACACTCAGGAATCTTCTCAGTATGGAGAATAGCAATATCTGTGCACTAACAGACACATGGTTCAGGCTCCCACATGCACACCAGCACTATCAGGTTATATTTTGTACCATGCTTTCTGACCACATAACTCGGAATGGCCAACACAAATAGGCGGAGTATCCATATACATCACAGATACACATACCTCCGGGTTGGTAGCACTGCACAAAGCATCACAGACCATACATATGCACCTAACATTGTGCAAATCTGCCTTTTGGTTTGTTGCCTGCTACAGACCACACTCACAAACTCAGCAACCACACTTATTTTTCCAGGGAACACTGGACAATATGACGGTCTCCCCAAACACCATTATATTGGGTGACGTCAAATACACACACATTGACTGGAGATAGTACTCAGGCCCCAACACCCTCAACCAACAGCTGCTACAATTTGTAAACTCATATGCTATGGCACAACCGGTCACCACACCCACAAGAGGGGACAACATATTGGGCATGATCATCATCAACATGGGGACTCTATGTTCCACACCTGCGATATACCCCTCATTGGTAAGGACAGAACATACTTTATCTCACTGGACATCCATATCCCGTCCCCACACCCATCCTGGGTAATCTTGGTGAACTTCCCAAAAGCAAATGTCACACTTCTCCATACCACGGTGGTATCCTTCAGACACCCTGGGTCAGTGGTAAGTATGGCTCAGACTGCTGAATCCTTTACATACACATTCTATGGACACCTAGTGGACTGCATGGATCGTGCTATCCAAAATAACACCTGGACTCACTCCTCCAATGGCAGGGGACCTGTCTGGTGGACCCCGGCCATTAATACGCTAAACAATAAAAGGAGGAAGCTACTACATGATAGAGCACAATCCCAGACAGGGAAGGCATCTGTGATCTGTACTAGCAGACAGCTACAATCACTCGTGTATTTATGTCAGGCCCGCTTCTAACAGACAATTGCGCCAGACACATTGGACACTCACAAGGCCTTCTTCAGTTAATTCAGGTACCTGGCTGGACACTCACTGATATGCTGTGTGTGACTGAACACAGCCTGAACCCACAGACATTGCCAACATCCTGGCAAACAGGTTAAATGCAGATGTCTCCCCCCATCCCCCCTAAGGAGGTACTGTCCATCCCAACAGAGTGTAACCTCCCTGACATCACAAATAAACAGGTGAGTGCTGCCCTCCCCACAGCGGACAACACAGCATCAACGGGACCAGACAGTGTCCCGGCCTGTGTCATACACGGCCTTCATGACAGACGTAACCCTCACATTACGTCACTGTTCGATATCAGGGTTACTGCAGGATTTGTACCCACGGAATGGCGTACAGCGATAGTGGTCCCGCTCCACTGAATACTGCCACAACAGACCACAGACAATATTGGCCTATAAGACTAACTAGCCTGTTCTGCAAAGCTATGGAGTGTATTGTAATGGGACTCATGCACATAGACATGGGAAACATACAGACACTGGGTCCTACACATTACAGAATTGTTGTGGGCAGATCTTGCCTGTTGGACCTGTTTGTATTCTTTAAACAGTTACTAGGTCCATCAGTGTTGGGACGGCTGTCCACACAGCCTGCCTGGACCTTACACAACCCTTCAACACAATACCCCACATGGCCATTATGCAGAGGCTCAGCGGCATCAATATCGACACATATCTCACACGATGGATTGCTACCTGGATCAGGGATAGCACCCACATGCTCAGAGTTGCAGGTGCCATGTCTGACTATACACCAGTTACACATGGCATCCCACAAGGCTCAGTCCTGGGACCTCTCTTGTTCAGTATATATTTGTATGACATACAGGCTAGCACAGGAGGGGATATGGCTGCCCATGTTCACAGATGACTGCAAACTGGGTGCCATAATCAACTCTCCAGCTGGCATATGCATACTCATACAGGGTCTCACAGAGATAGGATGACTGGTGCCTGAGCCATGGCCTACTGCTACATGCCATTAGTTGCATAGTCATCCCCTTTGAGAATGACAACATGCCCACACATTACCACATAGGTAGTAATCCATTACATACGGTAGTAGTTGTTACGGGTTTGGGGACATGACCTGTTCATACTCTCGCCTTTGACAATCACATTGCCAAAGTGGTTAGACAGTACTTCTACATAGCCCACCATATCCCACATGGTTTCACATGTTGATCACGTGTGGTCATTGTGCCCCTATACTCATCACAACCATGCTTGGTTACTATGCCACATTTGGGATGTACCTTACCCGACACCTGCAGCAACTGTAATGGCCACAAATGTTACTCATCAAGCAGATGTAGGGACTCACACGGATGCCCTGCATAGTTCAGATACAGGAACTTCAGCTCTACTCAGTCACTTACCACCTACACGGATGTGTTGTGTGCCTGTAGTTTAAGGCAATGTCTGACACAGAATTAATGGACATGCTCCACCTCAGGATATCCAACTCCCTTGGAGCTACACACTCCAGGGACATATACCTCAGCACAAATGTTAATAGGACATGCTGGGGGGATTGATTATTATCCGAAAGGCTCCACTCACTGCAGAGTGTAGTCCCAGTTTTGCATAAGCAGAGCCACCCACTGACCACCTACAGGTGACATCTTGACAAGTGGATGGGTGATCGTATGTGTACCCATGGGATATCTTCTGGGTCCCTGCTAGACAGAGGCACAATACACTAAACGTAAATGGGATATCTTGTGTGACCTACTATTCACAGGCACAGTGTTCTGATTTGACTGGGTTGTAGCAGCCAAACACATTCTGGCTATGCTTGTACATGCCCTAGGGCAGATAGCCTAGTATCAACCTCTGAACCTATGATAATGTTCATGATGCACAATGTTTATTGCTGATACTGTTTGCAGGTTTTCATCATCTTTGCTTTCCCACTTTCTATGAACCGCTTAGGTATCTGCAGAACATATTTGATTATGACAGGGTTCCACTATATTATATACATGTCTGTTGTCATATAAGTGTGTGTACAGGGCAGATTGCTGGATAGTGAGAGGTTCCTGGGTTAACACATGCAACTGCCTGATATGTGTGGCCCACTGCTGTACTCCAACATGGCCTAAGTGTGTAAGCATGTCCAGTTCAGACTGTCAGTGTTCTGTTGCCTGACATTTGTCTCATGTATTCAAGTGTGTGAGCATGCCCAGTGTGACCTTTCAGTATGTTGCTGTCTGAGGTCCACTACATTTGTTGATGTATGTGTACATGTCCAGTAATAACATTTCTACTGTGTGTGTTGAAAGTCAGGTTCTATTCTTACTGCAGAACTCACCTTTGTGTCATAACTCGACATGGATTATGCTGTGCCTGCAGGGTTTCCATGGAATACTTTGCATAGAGTTATCAACATTTCTTCATACAGGTTACTGTCATGGTTTAGTGGTTCAGTACTATGACTATAGTGCACAGTATCCTGGGTTTGAGGCCCATCACTGCTTATATTTTCATACTGAGCAGACCAGACTGCTTAAGGGCCAGTAGAGCAACTATGAGCATTTTGACTTTTGTTCAGCTATGCCCTACTTAGACCCAGCTTGTCCAACATTGCTCAATACTAACCATCATTGCTGGACGTTAGCCAATATTACTCAACATTGACCACATTTGTACTAGTTGGTGTGTGCGATTTTGTTTACATATACTACACGGTGGTAAATGCTGTTTAGCACTGCTTTATATTGCTTACCACATGGCAATCATGCCTCAGGTGTTGATGCAGGGATGCCTATGTCGGATGCACATACTACACTCCCTATACATGTTTGAAAGCAGGTAGTGTCAACTTAGGCATCCCTTTTACTATATGTGTGGGTCAGAGAGTGGTATCATTTCCAGAGTTCCTACTGAGCCAGTGCATGTGCTATGAGTTGCCTCTTTGCCAAGGCCAAAGCATACTGGTCACGCCTCCTTCTGCCTACTGGGGCAGGCTCAGGTTGTTCCTCCTCCGAGTCACGCTCTGCCTGTGATGGCCCTGGCAATGGAGGGGGGCTGTTTGGCCCGGGCCTATGCTGGTCCTGCTGCAGCTGTTTTCGCAGGATCATATTATGTAGCATAGCACATACCATGACAATTTGGGTACATGTAGTTGGTGAGTACTGCAAGGCTCCACCAGATGTATCCAGGCACCGGAACCATGACTTGAGCAGCCCAAACACACTCTCGATTACATTTCGTGTTTGTGCATGTGCCTCATTATGGCATTCTTGTTCAGGTGTGTGTGCATTTTTGATGGGTGTCATCAGCCACGTCTCCAGTGCATAGCCAGCATCCCCCACTAGGTGTCCATGTGGGATGTCCCCATTGGCAAATGTCTGGTACAGCTGCGTCAGATGCCAGAGATGGGAATCATGGTAGCTTCCAGGGCAGCCAGCACACACATGCCCTGGGCATCACACATGACCTGGCAGTTGATGGAGGGGAAGCCCTTGCAGTTGAAGTAGACCCTACCCCGCTCACCGGCTGGTGCTTTGATGCATATGTGCGTGCAGTCTATTTCACCCACTACCTCAGGGCATTCCGCTATTTGCTTGAAGAGACGCATATTGCTGACCAATACCTCACGGGAATTGGGGGAGTATACATGATCACCGACATGTGCTGACATGGCATCCAGGAAATGGTGCAGTACCCTGGATGCTGATGCCTGTGATATTCCCATCATATCACCAGTTGGTCTCTGGAAGGTACCTGTTGCTAATATTCTTAGGCCAACACATACCTTAGTTTCCACTGGGATGGGTTCCCCTCTGTTGGTTCTGTGTGTGAGGCGTGGCCTGCACAGCTCAACAATTTGCTGCAAGAGGTCTCTGTCCACTCTATAGCGCTCCACTATCTCCAGATCATGTAGCCCCTGGTAGGTTACCCTGGGCCTGTACTACAGTCTTCTCCGTCTCCTCACTGTGGGTTGTCCAGCAGCATTTGCATTATCACCACTCTCAGCATGTTGCATATGTCGCCTTATAACTGCAATGGCAGCCTCTAACATTTTTTGTCTCAGTACAGCTTTTTCAGTTTTCACTTCTATTAGCTTAATGCAGTATTGCAGTGTCTCTTGAGAAAAACATAATGGACTGTTGTTTGTAGTGTTTTAAGTGCTGGGCTAGTGTTCTGCCTGGGTAATTACCTGATTCTGATTGTTTTCACCTGCTAGCTCTGGTAGTGCTCCCTGGTAACTACCCTACTATTTGGTGTGCTTCCTTTTTCCTGTTTCCTCAGGGGGGAGCGCCGCGCACACAAGTGCAAACATGCGCACAGCAGCTCACACGCACGCACACATGCTTACACTGACTAAAACTTGCTTATTCTTGTTAAAACACGCGCACACCGGCGCAAATGCGCTTACAACTGTTTACACAGCTTTACATTTGCTTACTCAAGCTTACATGCGCGCGCACACGCTAACACACGCGCACACTGTCTTACTCGGGTTTACTGGCGTGCACACGCGCGCATGCACGCTCAGCAAGAAACTTTGGTGTTATCCACGGCATACACCTTCCATTTCTTGACTTTATCTGGCCTACCTGTTGACACACCTCTTTCAATAATATGTAATTGTCGGCTGACACATGACACTTTGCTCCAATGAGCTTCACTCCTTTCATACATACCCCCTCATGATGTCACCTATCTTCTACTCTGTTACTGCCCTTATCCTACTCCTACACTCCACTGACTGTGCTCATTTCCTATGTAAACTTGCGATTCACTATCCTAACTCTCATTTGCATAGGATTGCCTACTAATGCTTGGTTACATCTCTTAGACTTTGCTTCCCTCCTTAGCAACCTCTACTCAGTGGCCATGTTGTCTTCAGCCTTCCATTCACTTGCATTGTAAATTCATTTTAGCTATAAAATCCTCATTTGTGGATCTTAATTATTAATTTTCTGTTTTTTAGGGCGCAGCGCATTTGCGCGGTGCTGCGCTACGGTTAAACCCCGGAGATCGGGATGAAAAAAAAAGTTATTTTATTTTTATTTTGCATCACTTCCCATTGCCAATGGCCGTATTTTTGGCCATTGGCATGCTACCTCCTGTAAATGCATGCTTTTTTTTTGCAGCTGTCACGGTTCTGTTTTGCTATTTACAGAACCGTACTCAGTTATCAACTGAGTACATTTCTGCAAATAACACTGTTCCCACTCGGACAGGTTCGGGTTTCCTGGATTGCAAATTTACCTCTTTTGCATAGCTTTCGCCTGCAATTTAGGTAATTTGCATATCCAAGCCCTGTCCATGTAGGACTAGTTTGGAGAGCTCAGTTGCATGCACCTACCAGCTGTTCCTGGATCGCTCAGCGGACATGTTGTCTGCATGGAGTCTTACTCTACTCTTAGACTCCGTGCAAGCCTTCGTGAATCCGGCCCAATGACTTACTTTCTTCTAATTTAACAATCTGAATGCCCAATAAAAAGTGTTAAATTGTAAAACCTTAAAAGATGAAATAATAAACCACCAAACCCTACTATGGGAAAAACATCCCATCCTTGAATAGTCTAGCCATTCACATGAACCCTCGATAATCCTTCCCAAAAGTAATTTCTTAGCTATACTATCCAAGCATTCTTTTAAAAGAAAATAGCCTAATATGCTGTATACTCAATTAACATATTTACTTTAAATGTGCATATCTTTGAATTAAAGATAACATTTTAAACACATTCATATAATTGTTTACGTTAAGTTATTTGACATTAAGACAGCACAGTTCACATTGAGAGTTAACATTTGACTTCTTTGTTCAAAGACTAGCATCTTATAAAAATATTCAAATGTAAATGATCTAATACTTGTTATTCTGTGTAAACTATTTATTTTATGTATATATCCAAATTTTCTCAATACATTAAAATATTCATCATTTTGTTATCTGAAGCCATTGAAGCTATAACAGCAGTGTTGTACTGTGAAGTGATTCTGCTTGCTTCAGATCCCTTTCTTTATTATAGTTTATAGTTCTATATTAGATGTTAAAAATATCACAGTGTTCAAAGTGAAGCCTTTTAAATTATGTTCTTTTTCATCTATTCAGTAAATCGGTAATCTCCAAGTGTAGTACCACGCCGGATGCGCAGTAGCAAATCCCACCCCAAATATGCCTCCAGCCGCACAGACCCCAAACCCGCATGAATAATCATTCGGCTCCTGCCATAGCAGTCAGAAAAACTACTTTTTCACAAAATATAATATTCACAGCATATAATATTCACAGAATTTGATAATCACAAGGATGAGTCAAATCATACCATGGAACATGGAAACTCATCCTAAACAAATTAAGCATAAAAAAGTTTATTTTGACATGTTCAGAGCTCTCTCCCTCTCTTTTCAATTAATAGGGAATTAGGAAACGCATTCACTGTTAAAGCCTGTCTTTATTAAAGGGGTTGGTTGTACTTAGATTGAGTTTCACCATGTTCAGAAGCAGCCGTCTTTTAAAAAGTTTATCTTACAATATTGATTTGGCTTTGAGTAAGAGATGCAATTGATTATACACTGTGCTTAACACTGTACTCCATAGCTTTACTGTTTAAACGTTGTAAATCCATCTTACTGCAAGGGATTTTAAATTAAATTTTATATCTATATATATATATATATATATATATATATATATATATATATATATATATATATATAAACACGCGTGTGTTTGTGTGTGTGTGTGTGTGTGTGTGTGTGTGTGTGTGTGTGTGTGTGTGTGTGTGTGTTGTGTTCTAGGATCTCTCAGGAATAAAATGCTGTGTTAAGTCAGTTGATTTTCCAGTTGTTCCGGCTTTTTCTTTGTTCCACAAACTGAATTGTCGATCAAAAGACATGTAACCTATAGGAATTTTTCTTTTCAGATAAGGAACCCTAGTTTTCTGGATAATTAATGGGACGTTTTATTTTATCTAAAATATCGGACATTCTAAACAGAAAACTACAGTTGAAATAAGCATGACTGTGGTGTTTTAGAGTATACAGAATGTAGAAATTAGCATTCCTGTCACTCCAGTGCAGAAATTGGCATGCCTGTCACTCGAACTCGATTTCCCCTGCCAATAAGTTAAGCCACACCCACGCCACGCCCAAAGCTGCGCAGAACTAACTGCGAGGTACTATACTTTGAGATTACCAGTAAGTCTTTCATTACTATCAAAACTAGTAGAAAACAGTATGTTTTGTTGAAATAAAGTGAATATCCCTTCAAAAAGTTAATAAATTCAGAAGGCTCATTTCTAACCATTGACCCAAGTGCTTACATCACATCTGGCTATTTACTTTTGTTTTAAGCTGTTCACATATTTGCAAAGGGATTTAAAGCTTCTAAATGGATTAAAAGTGGAAAATTCCATCCAATGAGCAAGAAACTAAGCATTTTAGCTCCTGCCTTGGCAGAAAGCCAAGAAACAAGTGAGTGAAACAATTTAAACTGATTTAAATGTGTCACAAGCATTTAAAAGTGTCAAACAGCTTTGCCATCCCCATAGTGTCTAAGCAATTCAGATAATTATTTTACATTTAAATAAAGGTTGTTCTTATCAGAAACCATTTTAAAGCTATTATATTAATTCATATTAACTTATATCTGTGATAACACCAATAAAACTCAAATCCAAACACTTTCATATATAAAAGGTAGTAAAACAAGCACACAACTTTTATAATGGGCATTAGACTATTTAAGATTTAATTTGTTATTCTATATGATAGTGAATATGAAAGTAGCGATGATTAAGTTAGAAGTCCTTCCTTTTTGTTTAAGCTGTTAGTAATTCCTCTATACTGCACTATGTCAGGTAACATGCAGTGATATATAATGCATTAAACAAAACTTTTCATTCATCTTTTAGAGATGTTCTGTTCTTATTATAAAACAGAATGGAACTTTAATATTAAGGCAGTCTACTGCTAAGTATTATTAATCAAATAAATATTCAGTGTAAAGTACTTGTTCATGCATTATTTGAAATTATGTTACTAGCGAGTAAAGAACTTAAGAATAAAATGTTTTTACATTTTTTCTCTGGAATTCATTTCTTTTCAATAGAAGGTATTGTGTTTGCTATATACTTCAGGTTGCTTTTTACATTTGACATTTTACTTAAAAATAATTCCATTTGAATAAGATTTGTGTAACATGACAGAAGAAGCATAGAAAATAGAGTTTGACATTTATTTGTTCCTTCGTTTTTTTTTTTTTATTATTATTGTCCGTTGTGCTCCAGTCATTCCTTTCTGCTTGATGCTTTAATGAAAAACTAGCCCAATCCATTTCTTCCACTTGATCCAAAGTTTTGTTGGTTGATGAAAATGTTACAGCTGCACCCAATGTGTCAAAAGTTTTGGGACCATCTGTGAAGAAAATTTTTAGTCTTGCAGGAGACAGTAAATTAACTTTAAGCTGAGCTGTCTCGTTTTACTTATAGGTTCATAAGTTCATACTAGGCTATCTGCCCTAGGGCATTTATAAGCCTAGCCAGAATGTGTTTGGCTTTCGCCACCCATTTTAAATTAATTTTGCTATGCCCTTTTTTGAGGTTAGTGTACTGTGCCTTTGTCTAACAGTGACACAGAAGTGATACCCGGGGTAAACCTACGATCTCCCATCCACTCATCAAGATTCCTCTTGAAGAGAGTCAATGAGGGACTCTGCCTAACCTGGACTGGGATTTTATTCCAGAGTGAAGGGAGCCTCTGGGTTATGAATCTGTCCCTCCAGCATGTCCTATTTATTTCAGTGCTGAGGTTCAAGTCTCTCGAGCGTGTAGCTCAATGGGATTTGGATTTTCTGAGTTGCAGCATGTCCATTAATTCCGGGTTGGACATAGCTTTATACGTCAGGCACAGATCGCCTCTGAACAGGCGGTACGCCACTGAGTAGAGCTGGAGTTTCTTTAACCGGGCAGCATATGGCATCTGTTTGAGCCCTTTCGATCCTCTTGGTGAAGTACTTTTGGGGTCTTTCCAGTTGCTGCAGATGTCTGGTAAGGTACATCCCAAAAGGGGCATTGTACTCAATTATGGGCCTGATGAGGGATGAGTAAAGAGGCACGATGACCTCCCCTGATCTAGATGTGAATCCCTTCATGATTAGGTGGGCTATATAAAATGTTTTTCTAACCACTTTGGCCACATGGTTGTCAAATGAGAGATTGCTATCAACTTGGGTCCCCAGGTCCCTAATTACTTCTTCTGTACTTAATGGATTACCACCTATGTGGTAATTTGTGGGCACTTTGTTTTTGCCAAAGGGGATGACTATACACATTTTGGCATTTAGCTTGAGGCCATGGCTCTGGCACCAGTTGTCTGTTTCTATGAGGCCCTTTTGGAGGATGCTTGTGTCGGCTGGAGAGTCGATTATGGCGTCCAGTTTGCAGTCATCTGCGAACTTGGTCAGCCACAGTCCTTCCATGTTGGCCTGTACCTCCGAGAAATATATACCGAACAAGAGAGGTCCCAGGACTGAGCCTTGTGGGATGCCACTTGTAACTGGTTTGGAGTCTGACATGGCTCCAGCAATTCTAACCATGTGGGTTCTGTCCTTGAGCCAGTTTGCAACCCATCTAGTGACATAGGAGTTTATATTTAAGCTGGTGAGCTTATCTATAATACCCGAGTGGGGTATTGTATCGAAGGCTTTTGCGAGGTCCGGGTAGGCCTTATTTTATTAAAAGCAAGCATTCCTTTCTTTTAGAGATTACTTCTGCTGAGTAATCATTATTAAATCTTATTATATTATCTTTGAAATTAACTGGTGAGTTTGACCATGCAGTTTTCAGGACTAATTCTTTATCATGTGATGAAAATAATCTTACTATTATTGACCTCAGATTTTTCTTTAGTTTTTAGATGGTGAATGAACTTTTACAGATCTAGGGCTCTTTCAATTCCATAAGAAAGAGACCCAGGTAGATTTAAAACATTTGGCAGCCGGGATGTAAAGAAATTTACCATATTATCTCCTTCACTCTTTTCTGGCAGTCCATATATATGTAAATTATTTCTTCTGGACCTGTTTTCTAGGTCACCTATTTTGCTTAGTACAGAAGTATTTTGTTTAGTGAGAAAATTAAGCTGAAGTTGTAGCCAAGATGTAGACAGGTTGATGTCATCTTTTCTTAGCTCTGCTATCTAAGAGATATTTATAACAGAAAATTTCAAAAACCTGGCTTTGTAGACTTGTTACTGCTACTGTTGTGTTGGAAGTCCAGCATTGCTTCTGCACTTCCTATCCTGGTTAATCAATTTTTTTCCCCTACTCAAACTGCAACATTTCTCCTCTCATCAGTTAACTCTAGAGTTTCGCTCATTTCATAATGGTTAATGTGAATCCTTAACCTTTTTCTTTTCAGTAACCTCAATCATGCAGATTAATAATGCAATCCTCCTTCACCCACTTGTATACTCAATACTAGATTTATACGCATTTTAATATGGATCTCTATCAACACATAGTTCTTGATGTCTTTCGTTCACTGTAGTCCTGTTTCCCATTGTTCAACAGCTGGTGTAGCCTAACTACTTCCCATGCCTCATTCCCCCATTTTATTACTTTTTGTTCTTTGACAACTGCTACTTGTCATACTGAAACAGACATCCAGTCTATGATGAATCTGTAATCACTATATTTCAAACAATATTTGTACATATAAATGGTCTGTTATAATCTCTTTGGGTGTTTTTCTCTCACTAAATATGCTTTTTGGAGGTTTTCTTCCCAGGCCTCCACCGAAGAGAGATCTTGCTTGTCCCAGTTGGAACTTCCTGGTAATCAAATACAAATAATTTTAGTTCCTATTGATGTAAATATACTTATCTGAATCATCATATGGTCTGCAATGCATAAATAGTTCTGTTAATTCAGTATGACAGCAGCACACATTATGTCAACATATGGCACATGTGTGACCTTCACTGTTTGTTTTTTTTTTTCAGCAGGGTGTGATTCCAGATGGGCATTTAATTCAAAAGTGTAATAATCATAGGTCTAGTAATGCTTATGCCATTGAACATTCACCTGATATGTATAATGTATTGCAGATTATGCTGAATATCTCAATTGAAGCCATGGTTGATGACACTAATCTGACTGCCACATTCATTTGCAGAACATTGTTATGTCACCCATAGAAATAAATATGCTATTATGCACCATGCATTTGGTTAAGTCAGGTTATGCTTTAAATGCTTTGACTTATTAAGAAGGGCACTGCACTATGCTCTGGATAAGATTAGTAAGATGTTTGCTACATATACCATGTCACACAACATGATGTCAGATTGGCACCTATGTCTCTAATGGACACAGGTAACCTGTAAATGGTTCATTGTCCATGCCCATGCTTACACTTATCACGGGTATCAGAACTTGTCAGAGATTTGGGATGCATGGCTAGGCTTATAAAGGCCCTTGTGGTCATTAGCCTAGCAAACACCTATGAATCTATAAGGCAGGAAGACCACACTATGCCCATACAGTTTTATGCATGTCCAGGCCACAAATATCAAAACAACCTTTGGCCAGGGATAAGAATGATAGCTTTGTCCACAGAGATTGCAGACATGGTCAGCTCTTTGCCATCTACCCACAAATGCCAGTTAGCACAGGAAAAGTGGCAATGCACAGGTGGCACAGCCACAGAGATCATTCAGATGGAATCAGTATAGCAGCTGCAATGCTGAGAGCAGTGCAAACTATGATTTCTTCATACTGAGTAACTGACACTGTCACACAATGAACAAGTCAGGTTGGTTATACCACATTATTTACAGCTGTGACAGGCAAACTTACATGCAAACACACACACACACACACACACACACACACACACACACACACACACACACACACACACACACACACGCACACAAAACACAGAAAGTTTACAGACAGTACAGGCTATAGTAACTACTCTACCTTATTAATTACAGCTGCATGGCTAGCATGCCCAGTGGTTCTTGGAATTCATAAATTCCAATGCCCTGGATCAGCTAATCCATAGTCCCACCAAGGGCTCCAATATCCCAGACCTGGTCAATACCAACATGGGAAATCAATGCTCCACACCTATGGTCACCTCCTTGTTGATCAGGTCAGATCATAAGCTAATCACCCTTAACTTCCACATCGCACCCTTACCCCCCAGTAAGGAAACCTCCATAAAAAACTTCTACAAAGCCAACTTCATGCTACTCAAATCAGAAGTTACAAACTTCATGACACCCATGCAGATGGGAACTGAAAGTTTGACTGCTGCGTCCTACACTAAGGCACTGCACGAGCACATCCACTCATGCATGAATCATGCCATCCCAAATAGAACCAAGATGCTCTCCTCCAAAAAAGGAAGCCAATCTGGTGGTCCCCTGCCATAAACAAACTTTACAACAAAAGGAAGAAACTGTTGCAGGAAAGAGGAAAATCCAAGGATGCAAAAAACTCCCTTACCAGCCTCAGTAAGAAGCTGAGATCCCTCATAAAATCCTTCAAAGCTAGTTACGAAAATAAAATTGCCAAAGATTCCAAAGACAGCCATAAGGCATTCTATAGCTATGCCAAGAATCTAAATGGCAATGCTCAGATCTGCTCTGAGCTACAACAGAATGGCATTAAATATACTGATCCCAAGGATATTGCCAATATCCTGGCAGATTGATTCAGTGCCAACTTCGCCCCCCCCCTCTCACCTCCTAAATGGCCCATCTCAATACCAGAAGACTGCCAAATTCTGGTAATATCGGCCACACAGGTGAAAAACGCACACTCCAAAGCTAAGAATACAGCATCCATGGGACCAGATAATATCCTGGGCTGTGTTCTACATGAACTACAAAATGAACTGTCACCTCACCTAAGTGTCATGTTTAATCATACCCTCACCTCAGGCTTTGTGCCCACTCCACAAGGGGGGATCCACCTTGGATCCCGGGAACTACCGCTCCAGCAGTCTGATGAGCCTGATCTGTAAGGTCATGGAACATATTATCATGGAACTTATAAACAAAGACATTGGCAACCTTAAAACACTGGACGCCACCCAGTTTGGGTTCGTGAAGGGCCGATCTTGTCTCCCGAACCTTACTGACTTCTTCGAATCAGTCTCCAGAGCCGTGGACGAGGGTATGGCAGTCCACACAGCCTATCTGGACCTCAGCAAGGCCTTTGACACCATCCCCCACTCTGGAATCACAGAAAAACTTACTAAGCTGGGCATCAATCCCTATGTTACTCGATGGGTTGCCAACTGGCTTACTGACAGAACCCGCACTGTAAAAGTAGCTGACTCCAAATCCAGTTTCAGACAAGTGACAAGTGGAATACCTCAGGGTTCAGTCCTGGGACCTCTCCTGTATGGCATCTACTTCTCTGAAGTACAGGCCAGCACTAAGGGACTCTGGCTAACAAAGTTGGCAGATGACTGCAAACTGGGAGCCATTACTGAATCCCCAAATGATGTGGATACTCTACAAAAGGGCCTTACAAAAACAGATGCTTCATGCCAGAGCCATGGGCTCAAGCTCAATGCCAAGAAATGTACAGTTATCCCCTTTGGGCAAAAAACATGTACCCATGAATTGCCACATAGGTGCAGTACACTAAACACCGAAAGTGTGATAAGAGACTTAGGGACACAGGTGGACAGTGGTCTCACCTTCAATAACCACATCACCACAATAGTCAGGAAATCCTTCTATGTGGCACACCTCATCACTAAGGGCTTTTCATCCAGAAAAAAGGAGGTCATTGTCCCACTGTACTCATCCCTCATTAGACCCATTATAGAATACAATGCCCCATTTGGTATGTACCTCTCAAGACATCTGCAACAATTGGAAAGGCCGCAGAAATACCTCACTAAAAGAATCACAGGCCTAAAGCAGATGCTCTATGCTGACCGCCTTAAAAAACTCCAGCTTTACTCTGTCACATATCGTCTACTCCGAGGCGATTTCTGCTTAACATACAAGGCCAAGTCAAACCTAGAGCTTTTGGACATGCTACACTTAAAGAAATCCCAATCCCTCAGAGCCACACACTCCAGGGATCAAAACCTTGTAATCACAATAAACAAACATGCTGGAGGGATAGGTTCCTGACCCAGAGACTCCCCAGTCTCTGGAATAGACTGCCCATACATGTCAAGCAGAGTGCCTCTTTGGCCCTCTTCAAAAGGAACCTTGATGATTGGATGGGAGAAAGGAAATTCACCCCGGGGATCACGCCAGTCGCCCTGCTAGACAGGGGTCCAGGGAAGTAAATAGTGTGGGAAGAAATAGCCAGGGAATTGTTATGGCTAGGCTTGTATAGGCCCTAGGGCCGATAGCCTAGTACCAACCTATGAACCTATGAATCCAAAAATGAATGGCAGCTGATTTACAGCATAGTTTTGGCTGTACTGCATAACTTATAATTAGTGATACTTATCAGAACTGAATACTTCCAAGTTGTTAATGAGGCAGCTCTAAAAATAAGATACTCAAACAGGTAGCACACATAATAATCATTTTTCCATGTATGTGACCGATAACTCATAACTACTGATGACCTTGTGCAGTGCAATTGATTAATAATTCATATGTCTGTACTGATGGCAGCATATGGCATTCATATACATATATTGCAGTTAAGTGGGAGTTTACATGGGATTTAGAAAATGTGTAAGTGCTACGCAAATGCTATAGTCTATATTTACTCTTATTTTTGTAAAGCTTCAGAATAATAACTTACTGTCAGAAATGGCAGTTATGGTTGGCTTCATAAGCAGAGTCTCTTGCTGGATATTTGACCTGTTATCATCTACTGAAGATAATTTTTGGTGAGACAAAGCTGTATGCAGACAGCCATAACCAGTATGAAAGATGCAGCCATAGCTGGTGTGTGCTTTCCTACTGTGTGTATGTATTTCATGGCATCAGATCTTTAGTTATCAGTGCTCATATTCAAATACCTCCAATTATGGTACACATAGGTTCATAGGTTCATAGGTTCATAGGCTAGTACTAGGCTAACTGCCCTTGCGAGCCATTTTAAGCCTAGCCAGTTATCCCCTGTGAGATTCAAACCCTGTACCTTGTGTTTGTAAGGCAAACACCTTAACCATTAGGCCACCCTCCCAACCCCAGTCTGCCAGACTGTTTACATTATATTTGGCCATTTCTCACCCTTTAACTTTGTACTTTATATTCATGTTCATCTTGTCTTATATGGCATATATTTATAATATTATAGAGCGGTGGCTGCCAATTTTGTATAAGTGGCACATGGCCAACTATTCATCAAAACTAATTTAGGTACAGTTCCTTCACAGCATTCTTTGCTGTATGTGCACATGTTTAATGCATACCCAGTTATATGCATTGGCCCTTGAGCTGTCACCTCATGGTTTCTTATTCACTGCATGCTCTATTTGGATACAGACTGCTCTCTATAAAGTTCCTCCTTTTTGCATTACAAAGGCTGCCTCCATAATCCATGCACAAGTCCTCAACGATGTTATGCTTGTGTATTAAGTAGTGTGTGTGTGTGTGTGTGTGTGTGTGTGTGTGTGTGTGTGTGTGCCTAAATCCCTTCCTGTGATCGAAATCCACTATAATCCTCCATTTGAACACCCTCAAAAGGTCTGTTGGGCAGCATACAAAGATCACATTCCAGGGTTATAAATTCTTAATGAAAAGTAAAATATATTGTGACCACAGGGAGTAAAATTAGTAGCAGACATACTACCCAACATAGCAAAATGTTGGAGAAACTCTCATTCATCTGAGATTCCATAAGCATCATCAATCTTCTATCCAGATTAATTAATCCTATGCTCTGCTCTATAAAACAGTGGGCTAAATTACAATCTCTGGGTTTTTCCTTCCAATAGTCATCAATAGTCAAGGGAAAAAAACAGCTGTAAGCCATGCTTCAAAAATATTACATTTGGCATACAAGTCCTGGCATGCTGAAGTCAAAGGAAGCAGCATTTTCCTGGACAGATCCAGGAATAGGGAGAGTGATCCTTTGTTGACTAATACCAAGAAGAAAACTTGATACTACTTTTATTTATTAAACCTGTCTAACACCTAACTATGAGCCACATTTAGTAGATTTACAGATCACTTTAAACTGCAGCATATACCACACAGGACAAACTAAATCTCTAAAGGATAACAAGTGAGAAAAGGTCTAATATTGGCAAAACAATAATGGTCTAACTATACTTTATTAAGAAACTGATATTTAAAATATACATTTAATTATAAACTACCAATAAACACAGTTGTTGCTGTGATGATAGGGGGTACTGCCAGTTATGCCAGCAGAACTGGGGCAGTGGATGTGTAACATTTGCCAGCACAGCTAGCTGGGATTTAGTAAATAATTATATGTAATTTGTGTATCAACTGATTTGTTCAGATGGCTAAAAATGCATTTGTTAAGCTGCTTGTGTTAAATGGCCCAGTAGTTTAAATTTCTTACTATTTTTGAAGTTGTTGTTGCTGTTGGAAGTCATAAAACCATAAAAAAACACGTCCCTTCTTCCTACAGGAGCTAAAAAAAAAATTCTTATAGACATTGAATCTCTGGCTTCATTCAAAACTGTGAGATAACTTCTTTATGGTCTAGGCCCAGTAATTTGATTGTCTTACTATTTTTGAAGTTTGATATTAACCTCCTCTCTTCCAGTATCCTCTGTCAAAAGATATACATATAATTCAGTTACAGTAATACATGTACATTTATTTTCTTTCCAGCAGGGTACACTGTTGCTACATTTTAACACAAGCCACTTTGCAAATACATTTTAAACACGAGCATCTGTGCAAATCAGTTTGATACACAAATGACATATAATGCTTTACTAAATTCCAGCAGCTAGCTGTGCTGGCATATGTTACATACCCACTGCCCCAATTCTCCTGACCTAGCTAGCAGTACCTCCTATCGTCATAGTTGTTCAAAGGATAAACATTCTCACATGGCACACACACCACTTATGTGCACTCTCACAAATGTGCTCGTTAAAGTTGCTTGGCTTTAATGAGATAATTCTTCTCTCATACACTTTAATTGCTCAGCAGATCCTGTAATATAATGAATAAAAATCCTAATGCTACTGAAAACTGTAAATGAAAATTTTAATTCACAGACAGAGTATAGCAAGTGATATTTAAAGGACATGCCAATGGTTTGGGGATTGTATGTCTTCACAGATGTAATCCGTCCTATACAATAAACCCCTGAACTTTAGTACTTTGCAAACATGCAGCATTTATCTATGAATCCTAGTGAAAGTTTATAAAAGAAAAATAAACAAACAAGAGTGTTTACTTAGGAGTCATTGTAAAATACTGATTTGACTGTACAGTTTTAAAAAGATGAATATCTAAACCAGTGAGTCAAAAACAGAAAAAACACAAACACAAATCTTTTTTTCCAGTGGAGCAAACCGTCTCTGCAGCCCACATGTAGTTCCAATCCCATCCCCTTAAATTATATATACTGCCTCCAAGGTCACAACACAGTGGAGAAAAGGGGAAAATGCCCCAAAAAGCACATGGCCAGCTCAAATAAACCAACACATTGTAGTGAAATATACCACAACATAACAGTTTTCAAATACAACGCTTCAGCAGACATAACAGCAATGACTCATAAGATAGCCACAAACAAGGATCTCTTTCACATGTCTACTATTGCATGTTCAAGTTAGCAAGCATTAATTAATGGTAAAGTAAATTAACTATCCAGTCATACCTTTCAATGTTTTACTGCAAGAAATCTGGACAAAACCAAAAATGATGGGTGAGAAAGGCCAAAATCAGGGACAGAATTTAAATATTGCTCTTACAAACATAGAAAGTTGATAGAAAAACACACTTTGTATAGACTCATACGTCTGTCATTAACTTCAATGATTTACCAGAAAACCACACATTTGTATGAGGAGTAGGCCAAAAATATAAGGAAAAAACATGGACAACTGAGAGGCATGCATCCAGTCCTAGATGCTGGATACTTGAATGCTAAAATATGCAACTTGAATAAAGGCTACAAGTAATCTGTGTCTTTCGGCTTTTCCTGGTTAGGGGTCGCCACAGCGGAACTCCGGTCTGCTAATGATTGGTAGTTGATTTTTACGTACCGAGTTACCAGCTCTGATGCCCTACCTTCAACGAAGGTATGCCCATTCATGCATGTCTCCATGCAGAAGACGCTCTAGCTGAGAATCAAACCGGACAGCGTCTTACTGTGAGGCGACAATGCTACCACAGCACCACCACAAAGTTTAATAAAGGATGATCCATTGCCCTCGCAGACCCTATCATCAATGCAAACACACACTAAATTTGCACTGTCTACATTTCAGGAATATTGATTTTTTTTTATTTCTGCCAGATTAGTGAAGCAGTTATCTTGACAACAAGATGTACTTTCAACAATATGTTATGACGTTCAACAGTGAAAATGAACCACTTCAGCTACCTCCATGTTGTATAGTGATGGTAACATGACTTTGCCCAATACAATTTGATTTGAGTCACTGGCACTGGACAAGCCAACCAGGGAAGAATGAACGAAAATGGTAGAGTTCAGTTTACCCATCCTGGGGAAGTTGAGGAGTTAATACAAGTCTCAAAATAGCAACACCGCCTGAGTAGGAGGAGAAGAACTATGTTTCAAAGCAAAATGCATAATTACAACCCCCAGTCCAGGGGTGGGGTTGTGGGATGATTATTTGGAAGAAATGGTAAACCAAAGTGAGCCAGAAAGTGGAGCAGCAATTTCATGGAGTAATATCATGGAAAAAATAGAAGAAGAAAAAGGAGAAAAAGAGATTGTGCCAGAAAAAGTTCAAGAGACAAAAACTTATGCACAAACTATTGGAAAGGGAACAAAGAAGAAAGAAGAAATACAAGAAACAAAAAAGAAGTATACAGTACATGTAAGCAGTAAAAAAGAAGAATGTTTGGACTGGTATGAGGTTTGGGAATCTGTCATAGCACCTCTGGGTGTCAAAGCAAAAGAGGTAAAAGCATTTATTTGAATTAATAAAGAGACTTTTTGTGACTTGATATTTGAGAATTGGCAGGCCATGGAAATTTTTTGGGTGCATATAAACAAAAAATAAAAATATTTATCCATGGTCAGAATATGTGGTGAAAGCTTTTTACAGACAAACAAAAAAAGAATAATGATCCAGTTTAGAACTGAAGTTGAAGCAAAAGAACTGAAATGACATTTGTTAACTATTTGTAAAGAAGTAATGGACACTGCAAAAATATATGATGAAAGAGTACTATGGACTGGGGGATTAATACTGAAAAAAATAAAATGATAATGTTATGCCTGCACCTAATATTATTAATGTTCATGGTACTAGGGGTTTTGTGAAATACAGGGGTCAACCAAAGACTTGTTATTTTTGTGGAACAAATGATCATGTAATCAATGAATGTGATAGAAAATAAGTTATCTATGTGGTAAAACAGGGCATAATGCAAAAATTGTGGCAATATTGGTCATTCGTGGCTAGAATGTGAAATGAATGTGCAATAAAATTAAAATCAAAATGAAGGAAAAATAGAAGAATGTGTTATTACAAGAAAATGTACAAAAAGATGTGACTGATAAAGAGGTTATACACGAAGTTAAAGAAAATAACAAGGAAAAAGAAACATAGGAGACAAGCAAGGAAGAAGCTGACTGGTACACAGTAAGAAATAAAAAGAACATGGGGTAAATTCTTGGCTAGGCTTGTAAAGGCCTCAGGGCCAATAGCCTAGTAACTTCCTATGATCCTGTGATGCACATATTCACAGAATAATTAAGGGAGCAGAAAGATGGAACAGAACTACAGTCATCCCTTTTCTACCTGTGTTCATATATTAGTGTTGAACTAACAAACACACAACATTATGGCATTAACAGACGCACAGCATTGTGGCACTAACAGATACACAATGTTGTGACACTAACAGACACACAACACTGTGACTAACATCCACACAACACTGTGACTCTAACACACACAACATTGTGCACTAATAGACACACAGTATTGTGCATTAACAGACACACAACCCTGCGGCACTGACAGACACAAAGTGTCATACAATAACAGACACACAGCATTTTGGCACTAAAAGACATACATCACTTTGCACTAACAGGCATACAGGGTTGCGGCAGTAACAGACACACAGCATTGTGCATGAACAAACACAATATTGTACCACTAACAGATATACATTGTTGTGGCACGAACAGGCGCACAGTGTTGTAGCACTAACAGACACATAGTGTTGTGTACTAATAGACACATAACAATGTCCTTGTCTATGGAACATGCTCCCCATCCATGTGAAGCAGATTTCCTCCCAAACCCAATTCAAGTGCAACTTGGACAACTGGATGAGAAACAGGAAATTCATCCCTGGCAACCTGTAAATAGCTCATCTCCAGGCCACTGCTTATAGAATGTTTAATCTCCCAAGCCCCTGCTTACACTTATCAACGGTATCAGAACTTATCAGACATTTGGTATGCATGCCTAGGCTTAAAAAGGCCCTTGTGCTCATTAGCCCAGTAAACACCTATAAACCTATGAACAGCTACTTAGGGGCTAAAAACCTACACATAGTGCATGCATTCCCACTAAGCATCATGGGTATGTGGAACTGCTCATTCACAGCAGCTCTGTGAAGTCAAGCTCTGCATCAGTTCTGCTGGCCAGCACAAGCTGACATCCACTATCCTCGGCTTCTACATATTATTGCAGGGGCAGGGATGAACAACTGAGCCTGGTGGGACATGGTTTAATGATCATATGAAGAATGGATCCAAAATAGGATATAAAATGACATCTTTATTCTTACAGTGGAAAATTCAATCCGCAAAAGAAAGTCACTAGTGCATCATCAGAAAACTCCAAAACAGCCACAACACTACATAACTGTTTTCTCATCTATGAAACAGCTGCTAAGATAATCCTTTTAACAAACCCGTATGGGCTCTTAAATCAACCGGGCACATATATTTAGCTTCATTTTTGTTTGGGTTCATATTTTTTTTCTTTTCTGAGGAATTTAAGTGGCTTTTTTATTCTGGCAAATATGGCAGAATCTATTTTCAACAAATTTACATTCACAAAAAACACACCAAAAATAATCTATGTTAAGTCACACTGCAGATGAACTGAAATAGGAATATGGATCAGTATCATTCTACAAAAGCATTCAAACAAACAGTATAACCACAGTATCCCTGAAACCAATCTTTTTTTTTTTTTTTTTTACTATCCATGCATGTTTTATCCTTGACACCAACTCATTAATGTTCACTCCCTATTTACACTTTCTACTAGTACTGCCATTTCTGTCACCATGGCCACCACCACTGCCACTGCAGTAGCAATATTTGGCATGTCACCTGGCCTTCTTCCTTCAAGCTGTTCCCCATAATGAGCATCTATGTGGAGAGTGTGGCTGCAAAGCCCCCTTAGCTCCATCAGGGGGCAGTGCAGCCCCAATAACTCTATCTTCCTTCACCAGGAGGAAAATATAGCTTACTAAGTGCTTCACCTCATCATCCCTAGCTGACTGTCTGATGACAGGGATGCTAAATATACCATCACTCTTAGGGGACTTTTAATAATAAAACTGAGTCTAACAAGCACATAAGGGAAATCATTCTGGAATGGTCTCTAAAGTATACAGACTGACAAAAATGGACCACAGACAACAGCAACCTTCACACATTTGTTAGTAATGCAGGTGCTTACAGCCTGTGGCACGTGGTTTTCATCTTCAGGCACTAAAATCACAATGTTGTGATTCAAAAATCACACTTACCAGTCATTCTGTTTCACATTCTATAAAATTTTATATCAAATGTTCGTGTGAGCTAATGATCAGAAAATGGCTAATTCCTTTATCTTGCAGCAATGTTATTGAGGATATCGGGAGGGTCCTCCCACTACAGTGAGTGGGTTTATCATTCAAGTAATTTTTACAAGTCTGGTAGAGCGTATTAAGTTATCTAATTGGGATAGCATATAAAATTCACTGTTATTCATAGGATCATAGGAAGTTGAGGCCCTTACAAGCCTAGTCAAGAATATAGCCCCTGTTTCAACAAGTCAGCATCTTATGCCACTGTCCAGCAGAGTCACAGGTGGAATCCCAGGGGTGTATTTTCTGTTCCCCATCCAGATATCCAGGTTTTGCTTAAAAAGGTTTAATGAGGTACTCTGCTTTACATGGACAGGGAGTCTATTCCACAAAAGGGAGAGTCTCTGGGACACAAATCTATCCGGCCAACGAGTCATATTAATGTCACAGACCAGGTTGAGGTCACGCATGTGGGTTACTTGAGTGGAGCTTGACTTGTGGATATGCAGCAGTCCCATCAGGGTGGGGTCTGAGATTGCTTTGTATGCCAGACACAGGTCACCTCTGAGGGGTCTGTAGGAGAATGAGAAGAGGGACAGGGCTTTTAGCCTATCTGTGTAGGGTAGATGTTTGAGGCCCTGGAGTCTCCGGGTGAGGAACCTCTGTGGTATTTCCAGCTGTTGCATGCGCTTTGTGAAGTACATGCCGAAAGGGGCATTGTACTCAATAATGGGTCTTATAAGGGAAGAATACAGGGATGTTATGACCACCTTGTCCGTAGATGAGATACCTTTACTAATGAGGTGGGCCACGTAGGAAGCTTTCAGTACAATGGAGGCAATATGGTGGTTAAAAGTCAGACTGTTATCAACCTGGGTGTCCAAGTTCCTCATGACTGATTGAGTGCTTAGTACCTTATTATCAATGTGATAATTTGTGGGGACATCACTCTCCCCAAAAGGGATGATGATGCATTTTTTGGCATTCAGTTTGAAGCCATGTTTCTGGCACCAGTCATTTGTTTGGGTGAGGTCCTCTTGGCGGATGTCCATATCACTAGGGGAATTGATGACAGCACCCAGCTTGCAGTCATCTGCAGACTTGGTGAGCCATAGCCCACTAGATTAGGCCTGCACCTCTGAAAAGTATATCCCAAACAGCAGAGGCCCCAAGACCGATCCCTGGGGTACACCACTTGTTGCGAATCTAGTACTTGAGGTGGCTTCCCCTATTTTGACTAGGTGGATTCTATCAGTGAGCCAGTTTCCTACCAATCTGGTAGCATATGGAGTGATGCCTAGTTGAGAGAGTTTATCTATTATACCTGAGTGGGAAACAGTGTCAAAGGCTTTGGCCAGGTCAAGGTAGGTGGTGTGCACCGTCTTCCCCCTTGTTTATGGCCTTAGTGACTTTCTAAGGAACCTCTGCACTAGTTAGCATTAAGGTGGCATGATCATTTTCTCACTAGCTTGTGGGGAGTTTAGTATGAAAAAGCCTCAAAGGTAAAGATATGCAGTTCAAAAACACAAACGATCTGCAATAAAACTCTGTACACTGCAAAGATCTGGGGTTGAGCTTCCATATTATGCTATTCTCTTCAGTCTTCAGATCATGCTGTGGTACTAGGTACATAAAAACACTGCTGCATCTGAAATGAGAGGACAACTGAAGCTATTGCTGTTGTATCAACTGATATTATCAGTTCAGAAGTAAATAGAGTAAACAGACATATTACCACTGAGACAAACTGACATTATATGCATTTGTACATATATTTCTATTCTTAGATGGATGCTCAGCAGCTCTGATATTAAATAATATACACACATTAATATTTCAAAAGCACTTAGATCACATTCAGACTCCTCAAGTGGTAGAAAAATGGCTTTAAAATATTTTCTAAGTGTTTTTTGAGATTCATGGCATGGTGCCAAACTAATTTCAAAGTTGTGTATCTTTTCCAGCTGGAAAATGAAAGAAGTGCTGAAACCCTGTTTTGTTTTAGTAGTATCTGACCCAGTGAATATGCTCTGTTACACAGCAGTAAGACAGCACCCCCCCCCCCCCACTAAAGTGTATTCCAGTTCATTCTGAACTTCAGATATATTAGGGTGATCAGTAAACACTGCTGCAGCTATCAAAACCAAAAATAATACACCATGTTTTGTTTTGCTAGGCAGCAAATACAATATTTTCTACAAAAAGAAACAAAGAGAATCCCCTTCAGTCCTGGCTACTATTAAAAAACTATCCCTCCATTGCTTCGGTATGCCTTAAACATTATCTACAGACAGCCATACTGTAGCACAGCATGCATGTTTTCTGTTTACTTTTGATTTAGCACAATATGTAACTATTTGCAAGTGCTGAGCATTGCAGTAAAACTGACAAGGAGTTGCACAATCAAAACACAATGCAAATTTCTTCTGAAATTCAGAGTTGTTACTTATAAACTTTTTGTCGAACTTTCTGCTCTGTTATCCCTGTTGACTTTCAGTCTTCTTGTCTTTGTAATCAGTAGCATGGCTGTCACCTGGGTAGCCATCGGGGGCTTTTACCCTTAAATCTTACCCAGTTTCCCCTTGTGCATACCCAATTAGCACACAAATCAGAGGGTGTGCAATGGGTCAAGTTTCAAGAGGGCATTTGTTTATCTGGTAAGATAACATAACAAGCAGCACCAGCCCCTCCCTTTTGAAACAGATGCCCCTCATGTTACCTCTGTTCTCCACTGAGGATGCTTCTTTCGATGCATGCTCCAGAGACACAAGACTGTTTTTTTCCTCTCTCCCCCTCTCTTTCTCCATCCCTCTTTCAAATACCCATCAGTCCTCTTGCTCACTTACCATCTCTTCCAATGTTTGGTCTGCTACAGGTCCCTGGGTCAGTTGGGCAGTAGTCACATTTAGTCAGAGTTCCAGAACTCTATCCCACACAGATTACACTTTTATAAATATTTTCATATTCATTTCCATTTTTTTCACGTATAAATATAGAATCTTACAAAACAAGTACAATGTAAATGAATGTAAATGATCAGATAATGCTTTTAAACACTCATAATAAAAAATTATCATATTAACACAAACAAAAATTAGTAACACTGACAGCAGTTAACAAGAAAGTGGATTATTTTTGTAGTGAAGCGCTAGTAACACACCATGGATGGGGATTCTGTTCCAGAGTAGCTGTATACTTTTCGAGATATCCTTGTCTCTCCAAACTGTTCTCTTGATATTGCTGATGTACAGTAAATCCAGTACATGGTCAGGGTCTGCCTTGTATGCCAGGCACAGGTCATCTCTTAGCAGTCTGTAGAATAGTGACAGGGCTTTGAGTCAGTCCATGTACGACATGTTCTTTAGGCACCATATCTTTTAGTGAGGTATCACTGTGGGCATTCCAGTTGTTCAATGCGTCTGGGCAGATGCATGCCATAGAGGGCATTATATTAAATGACTAGCCTAATGACGGCTGAGTAATGGGAGACAATGACTTGCTAGATCTACACACAATCCTTTTGTTTATAAGATGTGCAATACAGAAAGACTTTCTTACAGCAGTGGACATATGTTGGTCAAAAGTTAGGTTACTGTTCACATAAATTCCCAAATCCCAAATAAATGGATCAGCCCTTAGGGTGTATATTGTTAATGTGGTAATTCCCTTGGACAGATGACTTCCCAAAGGATACAACAATGCATTTTTGGCATTTAATTTATGACCATGACTTTGGCATCAGTCATTTGTTTAGGTCAAACCTTCCTACAGGATGTCTAAGTCATTTAGGGATTCTGTGACTGCTCCTAGCTTGCAGTCATCTGCAAACTTAATCAGGCAGAGCCCTTTGCTATCGGCTTTTACTTCAGAAAACTAGATGCCAAGCAGGAGAGGTCCCGGCAAAGACCTCTGGAGGACTCTACTGGTGACTGATCTCTTTGTTGAGGTAACATTCCCTGTTTTGATTTCCTGCATCCTATCTGTGAGACAGCTTGCAATTCAGCAGGTGATGCATGGGTTTATTCCCAGTTTATTTAGCTTTTCTACTATGCCCTAAGCAGGGAATTGTGTTATAACTGTTGTCCAGGTTGAGGTATGTGGTTTGTGCCATTTTCCCTTCATCCATTGCTTTGGTGACCCTTTGAAAAAAAAATCCACAAGGTTGAGTAAGCATGTTTGGAGGTTCCCTATGTTCTGATTGATTAGTTCCATGATAAATGTTTCCATGACATTGTGTATGAGGCTGGTCAGACTTATGGCTCCATAACTGCCTGGGTCTGTGAAAGATCCTACCTTATGCAGGGGAATTACTGTAAATGTTCTCCATTCACTTGGTACAAAACCTGTATGGAAGCTGAGATTGAACAATGTTGTTAGGAATGTGGCTGAATCATGCTTCATGCTATCAAAAATGCATCCAAGGACACTGTCTGGACCAATCAATGTAGCATTTTCAGCTTTTGATAAGTACCTTTAAAACTTGGTCTTATGTGTTAGCTGAAGGCGAGTCAGTTTCAGGTATATCTTGAGGGACAGATGGAGGGGAGAGACGGGTAAAGTTAGAGCTAAATTTATCTGCCAGTAGGTTTGCTGTATCTTCACTCTCAGTGTAGGTAACATTGTTCACAATCAGCTCAGTACTCTGATGCATTGTGCTTTGGAGATTATGAACAGAACTAAAAAACGCCTCATGATTATCTTTGGCATGAGATCTACTTTATCCTCAAACTTGGCTTTGGTGAATTTTATTAAGCTTCTGAGTTGTTTGTTTATTTCAGTGACAAGGGCTCTAATATTCTGGGTATTACTCTTACTACTTTTGGTCAGATCTGTTTTCCTTTTATTATAAAGCTTGTTGATATTATAGTTCCACCACGTGGATTTGTTTCTGGGGTTTACCCTGCGCGTGTTCCTATGGGTACAAGTATTTATTCCATTCATATGAAGGGGGTTAATTTTTGTTATGCATGGTATGGCACTTCCACTATGAGTTAAATGTAAACTACATGCAACCTGCAATGGTATATTGTCATAAGAGCTGCTGTTTAGCAATGACACTGCAGGCTTGTCACAGATTATTTGATTTTCTCGACTTTACTAAACACATATGCATTCCAAGTCTAGATAATTTCAGTAAATCTGTGGAGATAAATTTTGGATAGCTGTGGTACATACAACTATATGGATAATTTCTGTGTACAACCTGATCAGGAAGGCAATGGTATAATACAATGAACAACAACAGATTCCTACAATTGATAAGAAAGCAAAATTTGAAACAGAATCTACTTTTAAATGTGGAAAATAGTATGTTTTTAATATGTTTGTAGTTGGCTCATAATTTAATTTTGTCAATCAGTGGCAATGAATGAAACTCAACTTTCTTGAAGAAAATCATCATCACCATCGTCAGCTCCCTTTTTCCTATTTTTCTACATGGGGTCGGGGTATTGTGTTAACTTTCGTCAACTTTCTCGATTCAGTGCCACACTCCTGCCTTCTTCAACACTCATGCCTAACTATCGCAAATCTTCTTTCTCACAATCCATCCACCTCTTTGCTGGACATCCTTGTTTCCTCTTACCTACTTCCCGTCTGTCCCAAATCTTCCTCCCTGGATTGTCTTCTCCTTTTTTGCATGTGTCCAAAACACCGTAATCTGTTTTCTTAGATCTTTTCTGCAATTGAAGCTAATTTGGCTTCTGCTCTTATGTCCTCATTTCTTCGCCTGTCCCACAGTGTGCACCCTACCACCCTTCTCATACACTTCATTTCGATCACCTCTAGCTTCTTCAATTGCTCTGCTTTACTGCCCACGTTTCTGTACCATACAGTAGTACTGGTCACACCACTGTCTTGTACACCTTACTTTTCAGCTTCTTTGGCATTCTTGTGTCACAGATTACACCTGACACTCTATGCCAGTTGGCTGCAGCCACTCTGATTCTAGCTTTGACCTCTTCATTCAGACTTCCCTTCTCCTCAACCAACCCTCCCAGATACTTGAAGCTGTTTCCCTGTTCCACTATCTTCCCCTCTATCGCTATTCTCAGCCTCTTCTGATTTCCCCAATTTGCAGACATTACCACTGTCTTATCTGTGCTTAGATTCATCCAATGTGCCTTCAGTTTTGCATTCCATTCTCCTATCCTTTGCTGAAGTTTTAGCTCAGAGTCTGCCTGTTATGCCACATAGTCTGCATACAGCAACTTTGCTGATCTGTCCTCTCCAACCTGTTTGCTAATGTAGTCCATCACCAGTATGAACAGCAGTAGGCTCAGAGCCGAACCCTGGTGTACACCCACTCCCACTGTGAACCCCTCTCTGAGGCCGAACACTGTTCGTACTTGAGTCATTGGGTTCTTGTACATAACCTGCACTAATTCTACCAATGTTTCTGGGACTTCAAACCACCGCAGTACTGCCCAGATCATCTTTCTTGGGACCCTGTCATAGGCTTTCTCCAAGTCTAGGAATGCCGAGTTAGACTCTCTCCTCATCTCTAGCTTCTTCTCAAGTATCTGTCTCACTGCAAACATCGGGTCAGTTGTGCTGCATCCTGATCTGAATCCAAACTGCTCATCTCCCATCTTACATTCGACTGCTCTGCGTATCCGTTTATCAATCACTCTCTCCAGAACTTTCATGCAATGTGATAGGAGTTTGATGCCTCTGTATTGCCCAGAGTTGTGGATGCCCCCTTTGTTCTTGTGCACTGGTACGGTTATGCTTATTCTCTAGTCATCTGGGATATGCCTTTCTTTCCATACTGCTATTAGTACCCTCAGGAACCATGTCTCCCTTATCTCACCCAGCATCTTTTTCATATCTGCTCTGACCTCATCTGAGCCTGCTGCTTTCCTGACTTCATTTTCCTTAGTGCTGTTCTTATTTTCTTCTAGGGTGGGCTCCTCTCAAACTGTTTCTGGGGCAGTACAGCTTCTGTGGGGTTTTCTTCATTCAGAAGCTGCTGGAAATACTCCTTCCATTTGCTTTGATGTCCGGGTGAGCAGGTTGTTGCTGGTATCCCGTACGAAGGGTTCTGATTATCTTCTTTATCTTTCTGTCTTTGTCTTGAAACCTGATATAGTTTCTTTGTGCCACTTATCGAGTCACTTTCTAGAAGTTAGTAGAGTGCTTCTGATGCCCTATTCTTTGCTATTGCAGCCCCTTTCTTAGCTTCTTTGTTAGCTAACCAGTAATCCTTCCTAGCTTGGTCAATTTTTTTCTATCTCCTACTTCTTGCATTCCTTCTTTCTTTTGATGACTTCCTGGACTTCTGCATTCCCCCACCAGCTTTCCTTATGCACCTTATTTCCGTACCTGGCTTAGCCACATATATCTTTTCTGTAGTCCTAACACATGCTGTTTTTAGGCGCTGCCATTCTTGTTCAATTCCACCCATTTCCTCCTCTTCTTGTGGTGCTAGAGCCCTGAGTAATTCCTTGAACTGTTGAACTTTTCAGTCAATTTCCAGGTCTTCAGCCTGGCTTCTGTTGACCTTACAGCCTTTTCTGACCACTACTTGTAATTTCCAGGTCTTCAGCCTGGCTTCTGTTGACCTTAGAGCCTTTTCTGACCACTGCTTGCAGCTGACTGTGGCAACAAGTGGTTTATGCTGTGGGCCAACTATTTCACTGGGGATGACTCTGCAATCATGGATTCTACCCCTGCACCTTTTCCTTACTAGAAGGAAGTCTACCTGAGTTGCATGTTGGCTACTCTTGTATGTGATCTTGTGAATGTCTTTCTTTCTGAACCATGTGTTGGCTACTATCAAGCCATTTGCCAAACAGAAGTCTAGAATGGCTTCTCCTTCTTGATTCCTGTTATCCCACCCATGTGGATCCAGGCAGTCCTCATATCCTGTTCTGTCTGTCCAGTTATGTGCATCCAAGTCACCCATTACCAACACCAATTCATGTTGTCCTGCTTTATCTAGTAGATCCTGCAACTGCTGTCTAAATGCACTCTTTTCTTCACTATCACAACCCTGCTGTGGGGTATAGGCTGAGATTATGAATACTGCCCTATCATTACACTGGAGTCTGATTACCATGAGTCTGTCATTAATTCTGTTGATATCTCTCACTGCCTTCTGAAGCCTCACTCTCACCACAATTCCTACACCATTTCTAGCCTGTCCCCCTCCTAAGTAGTACAGTCTGGATCCCAAGCCAAGTGGCTTTGCTGCACTGCCCTTCCATCTCATCTCTTTGATACATAGCATGTCCAGCCTCCTCCATATCATCATGTCATCCACTTCCAAGCTGCATGCTGTCAGTTTGCCTACATTAAGTGTAGCAATTCTAAGTTCATGTTTGGCAGGTTGGTTGGTTTTATGTCCAGCTTTCGCTCAACAGAACTATCCCAGGTAACCCAGGCTGGGCAAGTAGACACCAGCCAGCCAGTAGCTTATTGACCCAGAGCTGTTGTTTTATAGTGGGCACACACTGGCGAATAGGGGCACATATACCCCTCCCACCATTAGCAAGGGTCCTTGGCATAGGTCAGAGTAGGCCAAGTCCTCAACCCACTTATCTCCAGTAACTACCCATGTCCATTTTGGAGACATTAGTCAACATGACTGAATCACCTAGAGCTATATTTTACACCGTTGAGTGGATAGTCCTGCCATGGTGTGCAGTCTGTGAACCATGTTCTCCTATCTTGAAGGTACTGCACACCACACTAGATGCCCAAAGCAGTTCGTCTGTACAACTTTTCCCCTATATGGCACCATGTAGAGTCTGTGCTGCCCACAGCTCCATCCATTGGCGAGTTTGAGATGGAAACACTAAGGGTGTTTTTCAGATGTGGGAGAAACCCCACGGGGGCACAGGAAGAACATGCAAACTCCAAACAGGCATTGGTCATAGGTCAGAATCGAACCATGTACCTTGTGCATGGGAGGTGAAGACCTTAACCTTAAGACTAGAAAATCAACTGCAATAAAATGCAGTTGTTGTTGTTGTTGTCTTTCGGCTTTTTCCGGTTAGGGGTCGCCACAGCGGAACTCCGGTCCACTAATGATTGGCAGTAGATTTTCACGAACGCCAATGTGCCAGCTCAACGTTCAACCTTCAACAAAGGCACGCCCATTTACGCATGTCTTTCGAACGCACACCTAACCACGGGGAGGACATGCAGACTTCACATAGAAGGCACTCCCCGCACTCCAGCCGAGAATCGAACGGGAGAACCTCTTGCTGTGAGGCAACAATGCCACCACTGCACCACAGCAGAAGTAGAACTGCAATAAAATGCAGTATTTGGTTAAAATGTGTATAAGTCAACATGCTGCTCTAATAAAATAAAAGTTGGGATTAATAGACGGGAGATGCATGCTTGCTCACTGCTAATATTCTGGAGTTTGCTGCATGTGTCAACTAACAGCTAAGGAGACATGCATTGAGCTCTGTCTTTGAATCCCATCACCCACTGGATAACTGCTAATAAAAAATGAACAATGTGCTATTTGTTTATAAATCCCATGTAAACTGATGTCCACAGTAGTAGCAGAAAGCTTTGTTACCCCATCATATAAAACTCCATGTCACACATTTGAGCCAATAACAAGGGTCACATTGCTGAATCAATAAGAAGGGTCAAGTTGTTTTGCTTTTCATTAGAAATCTCTGGTAAACTTTGGAATCTAACCTTTTTAGAAAATAACATATTACAGTGGTTCACAACACACCTCTCAACCTCTAAGTGCAAGAAATCTGGACAAAGCCAAAATAATGGTGAGACAAAGGCCCAAAAATAGGAACAATTTTTAAATATGGCTCTTATAAACTTAGAAAGTTGATATACTAAAAGGTTTTGCATTAACATGCATTTTCTGTATGATATGAAGTCTGAAACCTCAAATGTCTCATTATTTAGTGACATCAATCCTCAATGATTTGCCAGAAAACTACAAATTTTATGAGGGACAGAACAAAAATAAGAGGCAAAAATCTGGACAGTTGAGTTGTATGGTTCATAAGAAGTAAGGTATTTTCACCTTTCTTTGAAGTTAAAAACTACAGTGACAGGAAGCATTCCATATGCTGCCTATATGAACAGAAAGTCAGTGGAACTTATTCATGTATAATTTACTTTCACTTACCAAACCACTGCATGTTGAAAGTGCTACAGCTGAAAGCCTTCTAGATCGAACAGATCCTTGGTAAAAGCAACTGCTGAATGGATCGTAAGCTTCTACTGATTTAGTGCCATTTTTTCCCAGTGTCTGTACTGTAAATCCAGGTGCAAGGAAATCATCAGAATTCTTTAGATCCAAGAAAAAGTCCTGACCAAATCCATGCAGTTTGAAATGAACAGCTTCAAGTCCTGCATTTTCAAGGGATCGCTTCCTTAAGTGACTGTGGTTAACAGTGTGTGGGATATGATTGCCATGATGATCAACTGCATAAGGAGTTACAATTTCATATTCTGTTAAAAAAAAAAATCATTAGTACTTGGTATTTAAAAATAAAATATAGCATTTTGCAAAATGCATTTTAGTCTGTAAAAGAGAAGTCTAGATAAAAAATGAAAATCACAAATTTGCAAACTAGCATACAGTTTTGCAAATGGGCGTAGTTAGTAACAGGTACAATACATAATTTAGCTTACATAAACAGGAAGATCATCATTAAAATGAGCCCCTCATCCTTTATTTTAACAAGCAGCCAAGACAATGCTCTAGAAAGGAAC
>NC_056731.1:680400842-680413342 GCF_019279795.1 Protopterus annectens
TACTGTCTTACACGGACCGTGTTGGCCTTCAGTGTGATTCAGCATGCTCTCATTAATATGCAGAGCATGCTGACATCACTCCATTTAACTGCAGCCTCCGTGTATGAGTTATAACTCTTACACGGAGGCTTCGTGAATCCTGCCCATATATTTTTCAAAGTCATGTGATTCACCTGCAATCTCTTTAAACAATTATGACTTTAAAGGTATTTCTCAAAAAAAGTTATCAACAGAAATAAATAAGGATCTGCATATTCTAATGTGGTTCGTTAACTTGGTTTTGGCTGATGCAGCAAACTGTTTATGCTATGCTCAAATTAATATGCACAGACATTAGCAAGGAAAAGTCACAGTTTGTTCAATGATTTATGTGAGGTTTCATTTCCTGTCTCATTGCGGTACTTTCGTTACACATCAGTTTGTCTATATTGAAGACATAATAAAATGCCCATCAGTCAAATGCATACATTTTCACAGGGAAGTAAGTAATTAACAAATGTCCTACAGTGAAACATTTTTTTTTAATTTGAATTTCCTTGCTGTTAATTATGTAAGCCGCAGTGGTACAGCGGTAGCATTGTTGCCTCACAGCAAGAGGTTCTCCTGTTTGATTCATGGCTGGAGCGCCTTCTGTGTGGAGTCTGCATGTCCTCCCCGTGGTCGAGTGGCCTCTGAAAGACATGCGTAAATGGGCATGCCTTCATTGAAGGTTGGGCATTGTGCTGGCAACTCAGCACCATAAAAATCTACTGCCAATCATTAGTGGACCTGAGTTCCGCTGTGGCGACCCCTAACCGGAGAAAAGCCGAAAAGCCAAACATTTTCTTGCTGTTAATTACTTTAAACACTTGATGCATTTATGAGATCAATGGGCTTAACATCCCTGATGGGGGTCTCTCCTTGTACAAGATTAAGATCTGTCTTCCATTGCTGGCCAGAGAGGAGATTGGTTAGTTCTGCAAGCACTAGATTGCTTTTACATAGTGTAGATTTTAGATTATGCCAGAATCATTCTTATGGCAGCCTGCCATGCATACAGCTAGGCAATAACTGCAATACTGGGACCTTGACGTGTGTGTGCTTCGGTAAATGTGTTAATCCTTGACCACACCTTGAAGTGTCACTTGCCAGCTCTGTGAATATGACTGGATCCAGTGCTTCTTGGGAAATCCACTTTTTCCTGCTTGGGTCACCATCACTGTAGATTAAGCTGCTTTGTCCACCTCAGAATGGGTGGTGTGCACTGGCATCTCAGTTCCACACTCTCCAGCTAAATTGTCCATTACACAGAATGCTGTTTGAGATCACCAGTCAGAGCTTGGGTACATATCGATAAAGAAAACTACTAACATTCAGAAAGGTAACACCGAAGTAAAAACACTTATATACCATACACACAATGACAAACGATGAAAATGAACTTCAAAACTGCAGTTTAACAAAAATTTAATTTTAAATACTACTTTATTTATACAATAAAGGGTCATTACTATTCAAAACCAAGCACTCTGATTGACAGGCCAACCATCATGCTTGTTGCAAATTGAGAATACTAAAAAAAGAAAAAGTCCGACCACTGAAGTATTATTGAGAGGCCAAACATTTTTTTGGCATATATTGAGGGACAAAGCAAACTATAAGAAAAATAAGGCACATTCTGCAAAATGAAACAAACAGAAATATATCTGATTTTCCTTATATTTTTATGGTGTCCCTTGTAAAAAACCCATTTTTTTCACAATTGAAAAAAACATCAAAGGAGATTCTGTTTTTTCCATCACTTCACCTGCACTGTACTGATGCACTGTGCAAGTGTGGGAATGTAAGTCCCATATGTATGTGCAGTGCATCAGTACAGGGAAGTCAACGATGAAGAAGATGAAGAGCTATTATACAAATACATTATTTAAGAAAAGCAAGCAATTTCTTTTTTTTAAATAATGTAATTGTATAATAGCAATGATCCAGTCCTGTTTGTGGGTATATCTGGATTTACCCATGGTAGCCTCAAACCACACCAACCATGGGCAAATCCTGATATACCCACACACAGTCATGGACTATTGCTTAAATAACCATAGCTGAGTAAACCAGATGAATATCTCAGCTTTAAATATTAATAGCTTCAGTTAATAGACTGGTTTCCTCACAGTTTTATCCCACTTCAGAATTAAGAATTTTGCCTTTTCTAATCTTGCACTGTAAATGAATTAGTAATGAAAAAAATATATTATGGTAAAGAAAATAAAACCAATGCAAAGGTCAGTATTAGGAAATACATAAATTTATCACTGAATGGCAATATTGTGTGCATACATAGTGAAGCAATAAGAATAAACACATGCAGGAGTAAATGTCACTAATAACTGTGATATAAAAGCATAGTAACATAAGTTAAGGAATAGATACAGATGTACAATAAGGATGAATGCAATATAACTTTGATGCTAAAGTGCAGAGTTATCCAGTGGTCACAGCTGGATTGGAACTTAAAACAAAGCAAGCTGTGTAAATGCTGCCCACCCCTATTCCAGTGAGGATGGGCAGATAGTAGATGATAACCAAGATATCACATCCTGTATCTTTCTTAGCATAGCAAATCTTTGCAGTAATTACACCTGCCAAATGGGTTGGAATGCATGGCTCTATGAGAATATATAAATGCTACTGAATAAGTGGGAATGACAATGTGTCTTTAAGTGATATCCTTTGCATTCCCCACTACCCTGCTCCCTCTCTCTCTCTCTCTCTATATATATATATATATATATATATATATATATAGATATATATGTGTGTGTGTGTGTGTGTGTGTGTGTGTGTGTGTATAGCCTACAACAATATCAATGTATCCCAAGCAGTGATAAAATGAGTCTTTACATAGATATAGATATAGATATAGATATATATATAGATATAGATATAGATATAGATATAGATATAGATATAGATATAGATATATGTTGGTGTATTACATCTGTCCTTCTTCCTTTGAGCATTTATCTTAGAGATACTTTATTTGTGTTACGGTCTTTTATATGTTTAAGTCTGGTCTTTGCAGACCCTGGCTAAAAAGATCTATAATCAGTCTAAGCCAGCCCACCTGACATTTTCTCTTTTTTTAGCCTATCATTCCTGCCCTCCTTTTGACTTATAAATTAAGGGTAATATTGGCCTCAGTGGCATTTATCTAACAGTCTATCTATCTATCTATCTATCTATCTATCTATCTATCTATCTATCCATCTACCTATGTTTTGATGGGTTTGTATCTGAAAGGACAGCAGGAAGCATCACAGACCTTTCTAGAACATTCTACATTTTTTGATATGATCATTGAGAGACATGATAATGTAGCCATGGGCAATTGGATTGCATACCATCAAACACATATCTGGGTTCATACAAAGGTTGTACTTGTGCCCTTTTGTCACTTTCCATTTTGTATAGTTGAAAAATTATAATTTAGCCACATCATAGGTTCATTGAGTCAGGTTCGAAGATGAAAACAGGATGGCTACCCAAAGGGACATTTTAAGCCTAGCCCATAACCCAAGATCAGAAAGGTTAAAGTATTATGGGGAATCATAGTGCTGCGATGTTCCTAGCACACAGTGTTAAATAAGATTAAATATATTAGTATGTGTTTGAATAAGGTTGCATAGCTTATTGTGCCAGTTTTAATTAGTACAATTGCATTCTACTTTACGTTGTTCATCCATGATGGTGGCAGTTTTACTGCCTATGACAAATTTGGTCTGATAAACACATTATTTCTTTTGTCGCTGTAGTCTGGTTAGCTTTTTGCTTATGCTATTCAGCTGTCACAAGACAGCTTTACCTGTTGCTATGCATCAATTCATCCTTAGATGGAGTTATACTGATTATTTAATTAGTTTGCTTTAGGCAGCATTAGGTTGCCACCTTTTCAAATGCCAAAGCGTGAATTTTTTTACAGTTACATATCACTGCAAAGTAACTGAATTCACTTTTTTGCCAAAGTAAAAACTCACTGTTGTAGAATTTTAGTTGTTTTTGCTATTTCACATAATATTAGAGTATACCAGGCACAAAATGTGCTTTTAATGCAACTGAAATGTAAGAAATAATGTTTTGTCCTAAAATCTTGGGTCATTTGCCATTTTCAAGTATTTTGTAGGACAAAATGGCCCAAACTTGGAGAGTCCTGTGTTACAGTACTGAATAGTGCTATTACCCTTTTTCCAATGGGTACATGGACAAACTGTTTCAACATTTAGTAATCTGTGTATGGTCTGTCTTTTGGTAGCCCATGCATGCTAAATCCATTTTCTACTGTCTGATCCTGCTTTGGTAACTTTTTTTCTGAAGCCATTGGATTTTGACTGCCCCTGATGGTTTGCTGTAACTATATAAGTAGATTGGCATTTGGAATGTATTTGGCATTAGTTTGGAGGAGTACATCTTTTGAAGAATATCTTGGGAATCTGGATTTTCTTTTTTGTTATACTTTTGCTGCCTTTGAGGTTTTGTATGTTGTTTTTGTTTTGTTTGTATCTGCACTTGTATTGTTATGCTTTGTAATGGGCATTTTCTGGAACTGTGTGTTCTGAAGTTGGCAGAGTGAGGCCATCTAAGAGAGCATCTTGGAAGCCGGCAATCAGGTACATTAAACAATACTCCTTTATTTGTCTCACTTGCAGTGCTGCCTAGACAGTCTCCAGAATGTAATAAAATCTGTGTAGGCACAGTATAGAGCCTACACAATATGTTACCATGTCCATGTACATGGTTCCCCCTCGGCAGTATGCCATGCATATTAATCATGGCACATTGCTGAGGGAGAGTCCTGGAACTGGGTTATGGAATCAGTGCAGGGAATGCAGTGCAAACTCTGTCTGCAGATGAATAAGAGACTCCCTGCACTGTCCAAGTGTATTATGTAAATGTTTATTTAATTGTTTTAAGAGTTTTTTTCTTTTTTTTTTTTTAAAAGACGTTTGCACTGCACAGCATGGAGTGCAGCAATGCTAAGCAGTGCCAAGATACCTGCCAGACATCTAACAATAGAAACTGGATGCAATTAATTATTTATTTAAAGCTCATGTTTAAGCATAGCTGAGCGGGTTTGCTCAGCACAGCATGGTGCTCAGCCATGCTTATAGGTAGCTCAGATGTATATGTAAAGGTGTAGCAGAATTCCACATATCCTTGTAGCTAAATGGGTAGAGGTATGGCCTCATGAGCAGTAGGTGCAGTGTCTGCATGCGTGAAAGGGAAAATAAACATTTATTTATGAAATGCAAATTATGGCAATTATTTTAATATTTTGCCTGTGCTCTGCTAAGCTCTACTAAGACCTGCTAATCTCTGCTAAGCACCACATAAACACAATAATGGCTGAAAACGTTTATGCATTGCTCAGCTCTGCTTGGCTGGTTTGGGCACCGCTAAGCACTGCCAAGCACACAGGTCTTCGGGTTTTTGCACTGTTCAGCTCAGCTGCACTGGTTTGTATGCTGCTAAGTGAAGCACTGCATTTTTAAATGTTGGCCAATGGTGTGTAAGGGCAGGAAAACAGGCTGTATTAAGCTCAATAGGTGGGAATACAACATAATCCATTGCAGTTCTGTCTCTGAAGGATATTATGGCAGGCATTGATGAGGGTTTGCTCTTTTGGGTGCAGTGTTGGGGCATCCTGAAGTCAAAGGTCATGGTCAGATTCCTTGGTAAAAATCATGAAGACTGGCTTCTGCAGGGAGGTTACCAGGGCTCAGAGTGCAAGGCAGAGGCCTGGGACCAGCTGGGAGGGAACTCACCAGTGCAACTGGTATCCCCCACACAGGTAAGCAGTGTCATCACCACCATGATGACCTGAAGAGATGTAAGGGGATCTCTTGGACACCTGGGTCCAAGAATTTCTGGCAGGGGATGTCCAACATGTATGTAAGTACTTTTACCTTTGTACCACCAATATGTAATCTGAATGTCTGCTAAACTGGTATTAAAAATGGTGTGCTTCTTTCCCAACAGCTACAGAGAGGGGGGGCTTGCAACCCTGAGGTGCATGCTGGGTGCATGGCCAGGTTGTGCTGTGAGTGAGGTGAGTATGGCTGTATTATGCTAACTGTAGTGAAATAAGCAAGAAAGAGTAAAGCATTAACTGCAATAAAGTATGCACAGTAAAATTTGTATTGCAATAAATGTGAACTTAAAACTGTAGTATAATAAATTAATAATGCCAACTGTAGCGCAATAAAAACATGAAGCAATACCATTACCTGCATTAAAGTATATACAATAAAGTCTATGGTACAATAACTGTGGAAGTAGAGCTGTATTACTAAACCTGAATAATGACAATTGTTGTTCAATAAAAACTCAAAACAGTACCAGACACTGCATTAAAGTATATACAATAAAGTCTGTAGTGCAATACATTTGGAATTAGAGCTGTTTTTCAAAAAATGAATAATCCCAACAGTTCTGCAATAACACATGAACCATTACCAATAACACCAAGGTAAATTGTGTACATCAGGATTGTCTTGTAGCCATTGCAGTACAACTGTATGAATTCAGGCTGTAAGGTGAAGGCTGCTGCAGTGAAGTATAACAGTGTAATAGCTGTAGAATGAAAATGTAATGGCTGTCATATGTTGTATTTAACACATACAGTAGCACTTAAGGCTGTTTCTAGGCCAATATTGCTCACATAATGCTCTGTCATCCACAAACAGCAGGTAAGCAAGATATATGGGTGAGGTAGCCCACTCCATGATCTGATATTGTTTGTTGACTTCACAGATATTTCAAACAAATAACAATATGTTGTGTACAGCTGCATTCTATGTACTAATGTATAGATTACCTACTATCTCTGTCATGCTTGTATGTCATACATGTGTATTCTACTGTCACTACAGTCTAGTATAAAACTATACTACTTCTACCAGGCCAGGCATTGGCTACAGGTGAACTCTATGCAAATATCCATCAGTCAGTAGTCAGCAGTTATATAGTAGCTCAGTTTGTTAAATGCTCTGTCTGTAGTAAAATTTGCCTCACACAGACCAGGGTTTGAAACCAGTGTTAGATAGCATTAAATATTATAGTATCAGTCGCGCAATGTTTTCAGATTATCTCTCCACAGGAACTACAGGCAAATGGGTGAGGTAGCCTATATTATGAGTAAATAATTGTGTGTTTAGATTTCACAGTTTGTTAAAATCATTTGAAAGAATGTGAAAGCACCACATAATATAAAGGGAATACATATAATAACAATAATAATAATAATACAATGAAATAAATAAAATGTGTAATCTTGGTATGGCTGCATGCCTGGAGTGTTTGTTCAAAGTTGCCATAGCCAATTCATACATTCCATACAGATGTCCTCTGCAGTCACTGCTATTGGGTTCTATCCCCATGCCTGCCAAACAATACATGATAGTTGTTTAGTTTCTGTACTACACACATACATGTCTCTCGAATGTCATGCTGTCACGTAATGTAATTAGTAGTGCGTGATCTGTCTGTCACAGGATTACAATCGGAATGGTTGCCTAAATTGCAAAGTATCACTACAATCAGCCCAAAGTACATCTTGATAGTCATATAGGTCCACCTGATGTGCAAGTGTTCTGTGTAGCTGTGTACCCACAGTTGTTACTGCTTGGCCCATACTGTCTCATGCAAATAGCTTGAGAGGTATGCACATGCTACAGAAGCTATAGGGGACTTGTTCACATAATGAAAGCATAGCCCCATAGAGTAGTACTATTTTCATGTATTTATTATTGTCATCCATAAGTTATGGTTTACTATTAACATATGGTGTTAAATTTACTGTATTTTGAGGCATATGTATTATTATTGTTTTGTTATGTTTTACAATGGCTGCATATTAACATATCTTGTTGAATTACCTATCTTGTTGGCCTTATGCTGTAACTGTTACTGGCATGCTCTGAACATACTAACTGTTCTGTCATTGATTGTTGTATTTCACATAATATGCATTAATAAATAAATGGGTTATTTCCAGTGTTCTGGCATGCTGTTATTACTATGTTTTGTTCATAATTAACCTACACTTATTGCCATATCTCCATCACCACAATACGTCATGGTAGGGCACTTCCTGGTGATCCACCTACCTTGCCTCAGCTGTCTGTGGCACTGGGTCCTAGCACGCCTGGAACCCAGGTCAGTAGTGCCCCCTCCGCTCATTGGGTGGAACCACCTCAGGGGACGTGGCCAAGCATCCCCATTGGAGCGGTGGTGGAGGTGCTGCCATCACCCAACAGGAACTGCTGGTCATGGTGATCAGGATCATTCATTGGACATATGAATGTTGCCTGCACCAGACTGAGGGCACACTGGCCAACTTGGTGGTGCAGGCTGGCCCTGGCACCTAGCCTCCAGCACAGCCACCTACGGGGCACTGAAGGAGCAGTGTCAACTGCCCATGGGTGGGGATGTCAGTCATGCTACTGCCTTCTGGAGGAACATGCCACTCTGATTCCACAACACCCTCCCCATTCAAGGCGTTTACCCCCTCATGTGTCAAACACTACCCCGTCTGCTGTCTTATCTGTCTGCTATCGCATCCTGTCCTACTCAACGTACCTCCCCGCATGTACCTATGTCCCTTCTCCAACATTCCACTCTCTCCTTAAAAAAATGTCGCCCCATGCATAACTCTCCATTTTGCACACATGTCCACTGGACACAACTAATTTGGTCCAATTGGCAACACATTTATGTTGTTCTTGCCCTTCTCTCTGAAGTTTGAGAGTCCAAATTCATCTACAAAACCTGTCAAAATGCACAGATGTTGCTGTACAAGAAATGGATAGCTATGGTTCTTTCCTACACCCGTCCTGCACATCCCTACCTACCTTTCACATTGTTTTCCTCCTGCTTGCCCCCATTTCACGACTTTCCTATCACACCCTTTTTCTTTTCTTTATATATTTTTAGCATAGGTTTGTGCAGATTTGCATGGAACACCACTCTGGTTCACTTAGCTCAGCTTAAATGAGCTTTAAAGAGCTATAATGTCTATATGTGTCTATTACAGTGTTACTCACATGTCGAAAAAAAAAACACCTCTGCCAAGTGTCAAGCCTGTAGCATACCTGTGTTCTGAAGGGTATGATGTGTGACACTCAGATGTCTTTCTTTATTTTCTATCATCAGCCATCAATGAATGGACAACCATTTTTCAGAAATCCACAAGTTTGTGTGAAAATGACCAAGACTATGGGCAAACATCTTGACAGTCTGAAAACATCTGTATAGATGAGAGGTATGATGCCTACAGGGAACACATACAGCAGGTTTGCATTGCTGTCTGTCACTGTGGCACACTGGTGTTGCTGGACTGTTCCCATATAGTAATTTTAATACCACACTGCTATTTGTCCGACAGCGGCTGCATGGCATATTAGTGTGGGGTTGCCCACAGGGGACTCACCACAGTAGGCTGCAGTGACGGGTGAAGGAACATATAACAGAATCTGTCAAGCCACACAAGGACATACCTTAGTATTGCTACTGCCTTGCTGATAACCACACACACAGTTTGTTGCCAGACTGTGGGGGCATACGTGTGAAGGAGCAGTGGATAGTGCAGTCCATTATGGGTGTGCTGAATCTGTACATATGTATCTCATCCTGTTATATGTTCCCTTCTTGTTGTCTTTCAGGAATAGTGTACCACAGGAGACACACACCCTTTTCAACTGCAGAGAATGACATTATACTGGATGGACTGACACACCACCATCAGATCTTGCTGTCCAGGGATAGGAACAATTGGGAACAGCAGGCAGCATTGTGGCAGACCTTGTGTGGGTTGTCAATCAGATTGGCCAACTGGAAAGGACCTATGAGCAGGTCCAACACTGGGCCACAGATATAGTGCATGCTGCATGACAAAGGGCAGTTGCTGTTGCCAGGGATCATGCCACCAGGGTGGAAGTCCTGTGATGGAACCACCACTCTTGGCTACAGTGGAATTCCTGGTGAACCTAGGAATAACTAACAGCTCCCAGGCATCCATCACACCATACATCATGGAGGTGGGTGCCACAGTCCCCACAGGACAGGAGCTTCCAGGTAACCTTACTGTGTTCACCAGTGTTATACTGTATCAGTCATTGTGGCAGGCTGTACATACTAGTACATAGGTTTATCTGCATTAGGGGTGTGGTTGTGTTTTATGCAAGTTGTGCACACATACTCAGAATGTCACCAATATAGCCATTATCACAGTAGTTGCTGTGCATGTGGATATATGCACAAATTACCTTGTAGTACTGCAACAGTTGATGGTATTGACAATACCTTTCTCTCACCTTTTCATAAGTCCATCCGGTCTGGGCTAAGTCCATGGTCCTGTACCTGGTAAGTTTGATACTGTTATTTTAAGGATCATATATACCCTAAGAAAGTTAAGGGCTGTCATTTTTCCCTATGTACAACTGTTGTGCTTAGCCTGAGTAGGATGTTTGTATGTTCCATTATAGAACAGTTAACTACAGTGCATAGACTGTGTAATCATGTGTGTAATTGTACTTATATTAACACATTTGCACTTATAGTTATGACTATGCAGCCTGCTATACATAAGGCAAGTACTCCAAAATGCCTGCTCAAATGCAACAGGGAGATAGTATATACCTGAGGCAGTGATATTACTACTGGCATATCATTCTCAATATAGGTGTACTGGGTTTTATGTTTATTTCTATCACATACACTGTCATATTGCATAACTTACAGGTGTATTGCACTGGCACCATTAACTGGATGTAGCTGAAGGGCATGTTATAATAGGCCTGACTATATATATATATATATATATATATATATATATATATATATATATATATATATATATATATATATAAAATGGGCCTGACTTGTCTGTGTATGTTGTTGTGAGTTTGTCTTTTGTGCATGGGAGCAGAGTTGAGAAGATGTGGGACTTGTAATGCACATGTTAATCCTCATCTGCATGGGTCTGTGTGGATTATCATAAATAATAGTGCAGGTAGTAATGTACTGCTCTTGTTTTGCTTCTCACAGGTGACCAGGGGGTGGGAGTCTGTTCCCCTCACAACCTGATGTCAGTGTGTCATCGGATGCAGATGATGATGGTAGCCATAGTGAGGCACAGGCAGGCTTGTCGGTGGCTGAATTTGTCCCAGAGGTTGACATCCCTCTTCTCCCCCCATTGTCACCACAAACAGTCAGTATTCCCACACATACCAGTCTCCAGAGGCCACAGATATTGGACAGTCAAAGGGTGGTGACATTGAACAGGGCAGAGTGACAACTATGGCATTAGTGAGTGTAGACACTGGCCACAGCCAGCGATCTAGTGACATCCCAAACAGGTGGATTGACAAGGGTGCTTGTAGGAAGACTGCTGTCCATCCACCACTTGTCGCAGGTGCCACATCACAGGTCACTCGCCACATGTTTCGGTCCATCATGGAGGCACAGGCACATTCTGACCACAACACCAGATGGATACTTAGGGTTATGGATGCAGCACAGTCTGACATGACTGCCTCAACCACATTTTGGACACCCTGGATTGGTGCACTGCAGTAGTAGATAGATGGAGGGCTGAAAGAGTGTCTGAAATTGACCACACAATGTCTGTGCTGGAACATCTGGTTGGAGTTGGGCATCAGAAACATGGATGAAGGTCAGCAACATCATCAGCAAGGAGTCCACGTGGCTATGCATAGTCACGGTCCAGAACTGGCAGTACCTACAGTGCTTAAGAGGGTAGTGTGCTGTCCACACCATGACATAGCAGGCTATGGGCACGTGGTCCTGGGTGATCTCGTGGGGTTCATAGGTTGGTACTAGGCTATCCGCCCTAGGGCCTATACAAGCCTAGCCATAACAATTTCCTGGCTATTTCTTCCCACAGTATTTACTTCCATGGGCTCCTCTCTGGCAGGGTGACTGACATGATCCCTCGGGTGAATTTACTATCTCCCATCCAATAATCAAGGTTGCTTTTGAAAAGGGCCAAAGAGGCGCTCTGCTTGACATGTATGGACAGTCTGTTCCAGAGTTTGGGGAGTCTCTGGGTCAGGAACCTATCCCTCCAGCATGTTTTGTTCATTGTAATGACAAGGTTTTGATCCCTGGAGCATGTGTCTCTGAGAGATTGTGATTTCTTTAAGTGTAGCATGTCCAACAGCTCTGGGATTGATATGGCCTTGTATATTAAGCAGAGAGAACTTCTGAGTAGACGATATGTGACAGAGTATAGGTGGAGTTTTTTTAGATGGTCAGCATAAGGCATCTGCTTTAGGCCTGTGATTCTTTTAGTGAGGTATTCCTGCGGCCTTTCCAGTTGTTGCAGATTTCTTGAGAGGTACATACCAAAAGGGGCATTGTATTCTATAATGGGTTGAATGAGGGATGAATACAGTGGGACAATTACCTCCTTTTTTTCTGGATGAAAAGCCCTTAGTGATGAGGTG